>NW_026934193.1:0-11410 GCF_032062105.1 Saccostrea cuccullata | reverse complement strand
TAACCTTTGTTTTTTAAAAGGGGAAAAATCAAACGCACATTATATGCCGAAAAAATATGTTGCTGACAGAGTTGGTAGGATGTGCTGGTGTTAAGATGAGATATTCCAATTGTGATTTTAATCACTACATTTTTATTTGACATATCTTTTTGGACATTGAAGAAAGAGTAACGTACATTTCAAGCTACATTTCTGAATAAAATCAAACTTACTTTACCGTCTTGTCATTATTCCATGTATTAAGATTTGATGAAAAAAAATTGGAAACAAAATCTTCACATACTTTCTTTCAAAGGTAATTGATAAAAAATTGTTATCTTGAACTTCATTTTTTCAAAAATCAGAGAGGCATTTGTGCCCTTATATTGAGAAGGGGTGTATATAATCAATAGAGCCGTGCCCTTACACTAGAGCCCCTACCGTAGGGCCATAAAATTCACAATTTTGAAAAAGGCAATCTTGCTTATCATAACTATATTAATGTACTTAGTTAGTTTATTTAATACCCAGGAGCAGAGAAGAAGATTTTCAAAGAATAAATGCATTTTCACTATATAATCAATAGAGCCGTGCCCTTACACTAGAACCCCTGACCGTAGGGCCATAAAATTCACAATTTTGAAAAAGGAAATCTTCCCATCATAATTATGTACTTAGTTAGTTTACTTAATACCAAGGAGCAGAGAAGAAGATTTTTAAAGAAATAATGCATTTCACTATATAATTTATATAGCCCCGCCTTAGCTCTAGAACCCCTGAACCTGGGGCCGTGAATTTCACAATCTTGGTAGAGGACTCAATGCTCATTACATTCATGCCAACGGTTTGCCTGCTAAATGTCCAGGAGTAAAGAAGAAGATTTTAAAAGATTTCAGTAATTTTAGTTGTTTTGGCCCCACCCCTAGGCCCCGGGGGGGTGGGGACCATAAAATTCATAATTCATGTTCTCCTTCACTCATAGATGTTTGGTTGAAATTTGTTCAGTGGTTTCAGATAAGAAGCTGAAAATGTTCAAATGTTAACACATGACACACGACACACGACGACAACAGACGAAAACGGATAGCAATAGGTCACCTGAGTGACTAAGGTGACCAAAAAATTTGAATTTGTAAAATGTTCCAGTATTATACTGAAAGTATTCTGCTCATAAGACAGAAATTTCTATTTTTAGTAATAACAGCAACACCGTTCATCGAAATCAAAAATCGATACACAGAATTATGTATCTTAGTGTAGTCTACTTGTGTGCCAAGTTATATTGAAATAAGACTAAAACAATAGGAAGAGTAGCATTTTGAAAATATTTCAAAGGAATTTCTATTTTTAGTAACCACGGCAATACCTTTCATTGAAATCAAAAACCGATATACAGAATTATGTATCTTAGTGTAGTCTACTTGTGTGCCAAATTATATTGAAATCAGACCAAAACTGTAGGAGGAGTAGCATTTTAATAATAATAAATAATGATTGTTTTTATATAGCGCTTTTTAGCATAAATGCTACTCAAAGCGCTTAACAATGCATTATTACCCCCAGCAGACCTTAACAATCCAGAATCTCCCCAGTGCAAGCTGCCGTTAACAGCGCTAGAACACTAACATTCTGACAATATTTTTACTGTCTATAGCCAGGTACCCCTTTTACATTTGGGGTGGAGTGAGGAAATTTGTGTAAAGTGCCTTTCCCAAGGACACAACGTCGGCTTGACGTGGCCAGGATTCGAACTCACAACCTTTCGGTTTGGAGACCGGCACCTTAACCCTGGACTACCGACGCCACCGAATTTCACAGAAATTTTTTTTTTAGTAACCACGGCAACATTGTTCATGAAATCAAAAACCGATATACACAATTATGTATCTTGGTGTAGTCTACTTGTGTGCCAAGTTATATTGAAATCAGACCAAAACTGTAGGAGGAATAGATTTTGAAAAATTGTTTACAGACAGATGGACGGACAGACAGAAAAAGCAGCTAACCGACGCATTACTATCGCATAAGCTCTTCTGGTCTCTGACCAGTAGAACTAAAAACTATGTATGATATGAAAATCACGACTTGTTAATATCTTTATGTCTAAATTACATTACAAGAAACATCCTGTATCTATCAAAAAAAAAAAATTTTTGTGAACATATTCTCAATAGAAATTGAAAAAGAATGGCTAGATTTAAGGAAAAGGTGATGTTGTAATTTGTACCTTTCCCGATCTAAATAAATCTGATTTGAAAATATTCAAATGGAAATATTTCATTTCTTGCCTGTAATATGGTTCACAAAAATTCGATTTAAAACTAATTAAGCTTTTGCAAGCCATTATGGAAATGCCCTTTCTAGAATGCAACTGTATATATATGTGTTTCTTCTTTTACAAGGACTATGTAAATTATCTTTTCGATATCAATGTTGTTTTTAACATACTGAATTACAGGTAATTTTTACTGCTGTAAATTTTTATGAATTCGGCTGAAATGGGGTGATTTAATTTTTTACGCGTTAAATTTTTACGAATTGAGCAAGTCCGTAAAAATTAAAATCACCAGAGGTGAAATTCCAGATCAATGTTTTAACATTTTGAATGCGTTTACATACAAGCATGTTTTAAATGTGTCTGAACAACCCGGTGTGAAAATAAAAACAAAAATTTCCCGTGATAAAACAAGTGTCAATTCATGATATGATGATATGTTTATTCATTTAAATACCTTTATATTTCACAGGCCAGCATTTATTCCTGTTTTGATTTATACACATGTCTAGTATAATTATTGTTGTGCACCACGTGCCCGTCTTCATTTTAATTGAAACAAAGAGAGATAACTCAAACCATCATGATTAAGTTGACAGAATTACATGGTACACGGATTAGAGTGTACTAAAATGTCGATGTTTTTACTGGAAGCAAATTAAAAAGAAGGGAAAGGGGAATTCAATTTTGAAAAACGGATAAAATTTGAAGACTTAGTTTGCAATAATTAAGCCATTATCAGAAATTATGCGTCCCGTAAAATATGGTAATGGACAATGTTTTATAATTTGTGCATTGAGATTTCTTGTTTATCCTAATTGATGATCAATTAAAAAGTCCCAAAAAAACCTACAGTTGTCAGCACTAATTCTATACCCTCCAGGTGCTTAACTAAATGGCAGTAATAACACTGAAATATCTGATACATGTAATTTTCATGTTAAAAATTTAAGTGATGCATTTTTTACTTCTGTTAAATTTTACGCGTTTAAATTTAATGGATTTATAAAGCTCGTAAAAATTAGCAGCATGTAAAAAATACCCGTTGTATGGTATTTTATTGCAAACTTTAAAGATCCAATTTTTTTTACCGTACGGTTACCTGAGGAGGGGGAGTGGTCGAAGTAACAGTGGTGTTATTTACCTGGAGACCCCCAATACCCAAGATGTCAAAAATCTGTGTATACGCAGCAGTACACAGGAAGTCTGTGTTTGGTAATCAGGGTCAACATTACGTGTTCTGTGTCTGGTTTTGAGTGAAACTACGTAAAATAATTATTTTAATATGAAATTTTTATGTAAACTAAACGCATTCATCGTAATCATGGTAATGTTTTGAAGGAAAAAAAAATAAGATACATGTATATCGTTTTAGATTTAATTCTGACATCAGTTTATGCACAACATCGTGCGGATTGTAGCCAAAGTACAAAATAAAACTTCTTTTAATCAAAGTACTGAAAGTACTGAAAAGCGGTTAGCATGCTTTCACAAATATGTACAGTGTACAATAACAAAAAATGCATTGAATCATGATATTAAAGTAGGCATGCATATCTTTTTAGTGTCATCAGCAAAGAAGCAGACACACTGAATTTTGTTATTAACTAAATGGTTAACCAAAAACATCCCAGACTGATGTCACAAATTTTTGTTTAAAAATATAACCTGAGATTTTCAGTTTGAAAGACAGGAAGTTCAATTTCAAAAATTTCTCCCAATTGTCTCCATTGGTGGCGTCCAAAAGTGCTCAGAACGAAAAAAAAAGAGGCCCATGGGCCACATCGCTACCTGAGCACTGTGGTGAAAAGTATAAATAGGTTTATTATTAAAAGGTAAAATCCAAAAGTAGTCCCATGAACAACCATGGTTTTTCTATCTTTGAAAGATGATTTTTATGATGATCATGATTTGAAAAAACTTAATTACACTACCTGAGGATGCTTCCATATAAATATGAAAATTAGGCTTGGTCATTTTAGAAGAAGATTTTTAAAGAATTTTCCTATATATTTCTATGTAAAACTTTGGTGGGCCTTTTTGGGCCCCCGTCCCCCGGGGGGTCTGTTTGAACAAACTTGAATCACACTACCTGAGGATGCTTCCATATAAATATGATGAATTATGGCTTGGTATTCTTGAGAAGAAGATTTTTAAAGAATTTTCCTATATATTTCTATGTAAAACTTTGGTGGCCATTTTGGCCCCGCCCTACCCCCGGGGGTATGATTTGAACAAACTTGAATTACACACCTGAGGATGCTTCCATATAAAATTATGAATTATGGCTTGGCACGGAAAAGATTTTTAAAGAATTTTCCTAATATTTCTATGTAAAACTTTGGTCGGCCATTTTGGCCCCGCCCTCCCCCCGGGGGTCTTGATTTGACCAAACTTGAATCTACACTACCTGAGGATGCTTCCATATAAATAAGATGAATTATGGCTTGGTCATTCTTGAGAAGAAGATTTTAAAAGAATTTTCCTATATATTTCTACGTAAAACTTTGGTCGGCCACTTTGGCCCCGCCCTACCCCCGGGGGTCATGATTTAAACAAACTTGAATTATATACCAGGATGGTTCCATATAAATATGATGAATTATGGCTTGGTCATTCTTGAGAAGAAGTTTTTTAAAAGAATGTTCCTATATATTTCTATGTAAAACTTTGGTCCCCTTTTTGGCCCCTGCCCCCCCCGGGGGTCATGTTTTGAAAAAACTTAATTACACACCGAGGATGATTCCCCAAAGTTTCATCATTCCTGGCACAGTGGTTCTTGAAAAAATTTTAAACTCCACCAAATTTTCTTTAAATTGCCAATTATCTCCCCTTAATAGGGCTCCCTTTCATTTGAATAAACTTGAATCCCCTTCACCCAAGGATGCTTTGTGGCAAGTTTGGTTGAAATTGGCCCAGCGGTTCTTGAGAAAAAGTGAAAATGTGAAAATTTACAAAAGAAACAGACAGACGGACAACAGACCCCGGAAAAATGTGATCAAAAAGCCACTTGAGCCTTCGGCTCAGGTGAGCTAAAAATTATGTTATGTTGCAAATTTAATTGGCTTTCATGCTTATTATTCTAAATTAGGTAACTGAAAAGGTTCCAAGCAAACAACTCAAAAAAAAATAAAATGATAATTCAAATTCTTTAGATTAATTGATTTGGAGTACTGTAATAATCTTTAGTGGTAGTCTAGAAAAACGGATGGACGAGAAGAATTAATTAATTTCAGAGAGCTTTAGTTTCGTAGGCTCACTGCGGGTCAGCAGGTGTGACCTTCTTTGGGGGTTACTTCTCCTAGGCACCGGGAAATTTCAAGGATCCGTTTTTTTTTGGGCCGATCATGTTATTCGATTTTTATAAAAATGAGTACATCTGTTTATTAATATTATGAACTATTTCTCTCACAGGAAGAAAGACAAGTAAAAAAGATAATAAATTTTAAGAAATGTACATTATTGACTTTTAACAATTAAATGTTCGAATAAGTAAATGGTATATAAATTATTTAAAAAAAAGTCTTGACGAATGTATAAAAGAAAATATGAGTATTTGGCAAATATTTTTCATGAAATATTGTAAAAAAAAAAAAAAAAAAAAAAAAAAAAAAAAAAAGCGTGAAAAGGAAAGGGTTTTTTAATCCATCAATACTAGTATTTTAAAAATTAAAGGGTTTATAGAAGTAGGTATAAAAACAATTTAATTGTCCATTCAAGAATTACCTAGGATCATTGTCACCCTTTATGTCGCATAAGCAATACATTGTTTTTTTTCTTTTAGTAAAAAAAATATGCGAATTTCTATCAATATGTCTGTTAGATTGTATTTTAATTTTTATTTTTTCTCAAAAGGCTAAAAATAATTAACGAAATTTGGGCAAATTCAAATTTAAAAAAATTTTTAAACTTATACCTTGCAGAGGAATTTAGCAAACTTTCAAAAGTAATCATTCATTAGATAAATTTTCAATTTGTGCTTATCGTAAAGATTTTTCATGCCTCTTTTTTTTTTGTGAATATTTTATATGGCTGATTTTTAGAAAAGGTCGAATGCCGATTAAATTTTTTTCTCCAATTTTTTAAAATTAATTTTAGTATTTTCACTCCCATTATTATTCTTTTTAAAAAAAAATGTATCGTTTAAAAAAGTTTGTAATAATTAATAGTAAGAATTTTTTTCCCCGGAAACAAAGCTTTTATCATCTTTTAAATAATTTCAATTGAGAAAAAAAGGAGAAGAGAACAAAATTTTTATGGAAGAATCCCTAACTGTACAACTTACAGATGTATTCAGTATTTTTTATAAAGGCCCTTTATGTATTAGTATTACTTAAGTTAATGAAAGGGATGCCTTAATATTTTGGAAAATGAAACTCGATCAGAAATTTCCCAGTTTTGCAGTCGGGAAAACCTTCAACCCCTTTTCCAGTAATTAACCCATCCTCCCTGTGCCCAGAGCATAATTCGGTCAAATATTTATTGTTTATGAGGGGTGCCTTTAATTAATCACAGGCATGAATTTTTTTCATAAGTCTCTAAATTAGCCAAAAATGAAAATTTACCCCCGTATATATAAATACAAAGGGTCCAATGCCATTTTAACCTGTTCATTAGGCTTCAATTTAACACATAAATCAGAAATGCCTACTGGTTTTCGTGTAACATTGGGTTCAAATTATATTTCTCGCTATACATTTCTTCCAGAGTTTAAATCTAACGCGTTGATAATGTTATCAGCTAAACTTCATGTTGATTCAAACCCCTACGGGGCCCGATCGCCATCAGCTGATGTCACGGGAAAAAAATCTCGACACCAAATGCTCCTATACATAAACTTTTTTTAGTATAACAAGTATAAATTCATTTCATTGACAAACAAAATCAGAAAAAAATTAAAAAACCGAAAGATTATGTTGTTTTGATAGTCTTGATTTTATTTAACATATGTTATATGTGTTAGAAACGAATCATAGGTACTAGGTAGAGGCTTTGTTGAAGTTTCCGTTGTCGATAGGTAGCGCCTTATGAAGTTCTGGTGTCGATAAAAATCGGACACATGCCATAAAGCGGTTAGCGAAGCTAACCGCTTAAAAACTATGCTATGCCGTTTATTAGTGCTGAATATTTTTCTTATATCCAATTTCTTATAAAATCAAAGGCCTGAAGGGCCATAATGGCTCACAAGCTTGACATGGATGTAAAATATAAGGAAATGTAGTATACTAGAATATTACTTAGTGTTTTCCCCAGAAATTTCTTAATGCAAGGGTGGGGGGTTGCTAATTGACGGCCTGAGGCGTTTCTTGGCAGTTCAGTTTATTTTATTTAAAGTCATATTTAAATTAAAAATACAAATTCAATAATAAATTCTTTTTTTTTTTTTTTTTTTTTTTTTTTTTTTAAAAAAGGGTAAATAAAAGCTAAATATATATTTTGAACAAATTGTCAATTTTTTTTTAAAAAATTTTTCAACAATACCGTAAATCTGGAAATTTTTGCTGTAGATAAATTTTTAGCAAATTTGCGAGTTCATTGCATTCGCAAAAATATTTTTCTTAAAAATAAATTACCAATAAGAAAATGTAAACAAAGCAGTGGTAATTCGCAAAATTTTGAAACGTAAAAATTAATCAACACCATTTTGACCCGAATTCGCAAAATAAAATCGACGTCAAAATTTCCAATTTACGGTAGAGATTTTTATATAAAGAGATCTAATCAAGAAAAATTATTCTATCAAAATTTTCTATAAAGCCACTGTCTTTTTACTGTTTTATGTATTTGTGCTATTTTTGCTATCTACAAATAGGCCCCTAATGACCCTCCCTTATTTTTTTTTATGTAAATGTATCTACTTTTGCAGCCATCTTGAAATTTTTTGTTCTCATTATGTAGCACCAATGTCATGCTTACTGCATGTAGATATTGTCACTTGGAGCGCTTCTGAATATATAGGTCACTGTGTATTAGAAGCACATGCGTTTGAACTAAGTGCTTTCCCAGAGTTCATAAAGTAAATTCGTAAACATTGATAATGTTAATCACACGTTTCATTTTCAGTACATTAATGCAAAAAAAAAGAAAAATGTCTTAAATATTATGTGTTTAAATAATGAATCTTTTATTAAATGTCGGAGCATCAATGTTATTTATAGAACCTGTGAATGTTGGACAGCCATCAATTACATTTTTATGGTTATTAATTAATATTTTCATCAACTACAAGCTTGATACTTAGTAATATACCAGTAATTAAATTGCAATAAAAAAAATTGACAGCTAGGCTATTGCATCATACCCCGTGCCGCGATTTGCATTGAGTTCACAACATTGTGTTGGCGGGAGATCGTGATCGCGTTACCGCCATGCAAAAACGGCCTTCGGAAATCACTGCTTTTAGCAGCTGTTTAAACAGTTTGTAAGGTAAAATACATTTAATCTGTATTCCTACGAACTATCTGGCGTGATAACGTACTCCCGACAGAGTTCTCTTTCTTTCATTTAGATCGACTTACCTACACGATGGCACTGTTGACACATACGGTCAGAAGATATTCTTCCATGTCCTCATAAGAGTCTATTCAATTTAGTTTTTTTTTTATTTGGTTTATCTTGTCTTCAGTAGCGAAAATTAAATGAAAATAACAAGGTTTTATATTAAGAACTTGGTGAGTAATTTTCACAACAAAGGTAGAATAGAACTAGTTCTAATTGTAAGGGGACCGTTACAGATGTTCCCCAAACGCTCCCCTACTCCCTTTTGGTGCCATATTCCCTGTAACAGCTTCATTAAATAGGATAAAATCTATGCATTCGAGACTTTAACAACGCCAAGTTCATTCAAATTTTAGCATTGCAAAGCGTGCGCATGTGAATGCATGTGCATAATGACCATATCATCTTGTCTACACAATCTATATATTTTTTATATACTAAATTTTAAAGTATTTAATCCAAAAGTATAAAAAAAAAATACACTCTTTCAAGTGTATTTTTGATTTATCTCATTTCATGTGCTTGCCCGTGCATACATGAGCATGGTGACCATATCTTCTTGTAGAAGTCCTTGACATCTATCTATGTTCTAAATCCCACCCTGTTTGGTTGAAAACCAAGGGAAATATAGCTGTTTAAAATTTCAGCCAATCAGATTACAGCGAACGTACACGCACGTGTATGCATGTGCATTGTGACCACACCGTGTTGCAGAAGTTCATTATATCTATCTATGTTCCAAATTCCATCCTGTTTGGTTGAAAACCAAAGGAGTTATAGCTATTAAATTTAAGCCAATCAGATTGCAGCACACGTGAATGCATGTGTTTTCATGATAATTGCTATATATCATATTGTAGGATATCTTAATGCATGGCTATGTTCAAAATTTCATAGGATTTCGTCGAAAAACAAGAAAGATATAGAGACTTTAGTTTGGGCCAATCAGAGCAAAGCGCACGTGCATGCGCGTGAGATCTTGCTTTTTTGATCATGTCATCTTGTCTACACTACTAATATATCCTTACATTATAAATTTCAAAAGATTTCATCAAAAAGTAGAAAAGATAAGGCTATATCCATTATATTGGTCATTTCACGTGTTGCACGTGCGCGCTCTTGCAAGCACGTGCGCGCAAAATGGCATGTTGACAATGTCATCTCATCTACATTTATAATATGTCTATATATTCTAAATATCAAAGCATTACATCAAAAAATGTAAAAGTTACGGCAATTTCAAGTATATTGGTCATTTCACGTGTTGCACGTGCGCGCAAAATGACCTTCGTTCCGCAAATCTACATAACATGCCTACTTATCCTAAAAAGGTTTCCCCTTAATCGGATGTGTACTTTACAAGATCATTCGCGACAAAATTTTCCCAAGAGGAAAAATAATAATAACTAGAGCCGAGCTCGTTGCAAAGCAACGAGTGGGGTCTTCCGTCCCGTTTGGCCCGGAAGTAGCTTTCATTTTTAACAAAAAATGAGAAATAACGCCTAAAAATGGTTTGAATCCTCTAAAGCTATGTTAATTAGTGCAAATATAAGCAATTTTTTGCTACTTCCGTTTGACGGGAAGTGACGACGACGGACGGAAAATTAATTTTTATGCTCCCAAAGACATATGTTACCCAAAAACTTGTCAAGAACGGCAAAAATACGCGTTTTCGACTACTTCCGGTTTGGCCGGAAGTGACGAAGCCGGACGTATTTTGACGACCCCAATAGATTGAGCTTGACATTTTGAACAACTTTCTTCTTTGACGTATTACAAATTCTCAATACTTTTTGAGATATAAAGAAAAAACTTTCGGCCCCTCTTGGCCCTTAATTTTAGGGGCCAGCCCTTTTTACAAGATATGATTTGAAAAATCTTGGAATTCTACACTTCTTTTGTTCTATATGCTTTAACAAAATATTTCCAGGTAAAAAGATATCATAGAAAAGGAGTTGAAAATTTTGAAATTTGCGATAGGACTATTTTCGGGCCATAGCGAGCGCCGACGTACGGCACTTCCAATAAAAATGAAATACATTCCGCAAATCTACAAACATAGATGTGTCTACCTAAAGCCGTTTAGGAGAAATCGTGCGGACAAACTGACCCTAAAAAAACCATTAAAGTGCCGATAACTCCGGACCGGAAGTGACGTCATCAAAACAGAAAAAAACACATAAGGTTTAAGTGATGTAACATAAGTCCTGAAAGTTTCACGGAAATCCATTGAGCCGTTTTCGAGATATCGCGTGCACAAAATCGGTAAGAAAAAAAAACAATAATAATAAAAGTGAAAAAGAAACCTAAGAATAACAAGAAGGTCTTCCGCTGAAGACGGAAGACCTTAACTAGTGCTAATTGTAACGGGACCGTTCAGATGTTCCCCAAACGCTCCCCAACTCCCTTTTATAGTCATATTCCCTGTAAGCGTAATTAAATAAGTCAAACTTTATGCATTTGAGACTTTAACAACGTTTTCCCAGAAGTGTACCATGTTCATTCAAATTTTATCATTGCACACTTGCGCATGTTAATGCATGTGCGTAATGACCATATCATATTCTCTACACAATCTATATATTTTAATGCTAAATATTAAAGTACTTTAATCAAAAGTATTAAAAAAAAACGCTCTTTAATTATTTTTTTTTTACC
>NW_026934192.1:0-11297 GCF_032062105.1 Saccostrea cuccullata | reverse complement strand
ATACGCATGCTCGGCTGCTTGGTGGTGCATTCTGGGAAAACTGTGAAAACTACGATAGATAGACCGTGCGATAACAGTTTCGTTGTATCATTAAATAACTAATATGTTTATTTCTTGTGTTATTGTGTAGGTTACAGTTTAAAGATAACTACATACATGTATTTGTAAATTTCCCCTTTTTGACAGAAAAGCCCATAGTCATTATCTGATTGTTCTAAACAAAGACAAGGGAGGTTTTTACGTCTAAGCACAACCAAAGATCGATAGACTCTGATTTCTGATTGGTCAATTCAGCCAATTTTACAAATTCCAGAAACAAGAATTTACAATAAAAATAACGAATAAATCCGTTATTTATAAAAAAAAAATGTGCATGGCTCTTTAAAACTTAACAGTTCTTGGCAAAGGACCAAGCTTCTTAATTCACCAATCGTGGCTTCTTCACATCTTCACATTCGGAACTCTCTGGATTTCTTTATACAACATACACTTACAGTTATTTCAACATTCCTTTTAACTCCCCTGAATTTTCTTTGCTACATTGCCACGAAATTCTATTCTTAAACCAGTTCATACAATGCCTCAATCTGAATCTTCACCATATTATATAGAGTCTCCCCCTCTCCAGTAAAGGTCATAAATGTTCCGTTGCGCCAAAGCTCCAATAGGTCAACACCCCCCCCCCCCCCCCTCCCTCGTTTCTTTACCTATGTGTCTATAAATGATCACACTCCAGTCTCGAAAAAAATTAAAATATTCAGCAAAATAAATCAGTTGAACACGGACTTTCCTTTCTGTGTTTAAAAATTGCTACGGCGCTAGCTCACCTATCTTTTTTAAAAGATAAACTTGTAAATATATAAATAATATTAGCAGATAATCTTCCGTCGTTATGTTGGTTGTTATCATCAGTGACGTATAACAAGGGGCTTGTTATACGTCACTGTTATCATTGACATATTCCGTATTGCATATGGAGGGCACATTACGCTATAATGAATTTCGTTTAACAAAAATTTAGATAATTCTCAGAAAATTATTATACAGTGACTAATCAATGGCGAATCTTTAGAGATTAATAACAGTACATAAATGAAACTTTCTATGCATTTATTTCTTCTTTTGCAATTTGTTTCGGGTCGTGTCGTTCATTGACTGGACTATAAGACCTGCATAGGCTATTCACTCTTTTTAATTACTATTACCCATTTCATAATTGGATTTAAGCGTACTTATGAGCGTGCTTCGTACCCATTGTATACATAATTGGAAAGCGCTCTTGGTACCCAGTGTATAATTGGAGAGCGTTTTCGGTACCCATGATTGCATGAATGCTGCGCGTCGGGAAATAGTCCTTGTCTTGGGGACTGGAATCTTGCTAATTCCATCAATGATATACTTTTACTGTATAATTAATTACCCAGTATATAATTGAACAAAATGTATTTACGAGCTTAGGGTTATAAGTGATTTATATCAAGTGCATAAATTTAAAATTTACTAATAAAAAAAGGTAAGATAATGATCTGTCTAAAAACAAGAAATGTTTGTGAAACACTGATATCCCTGTATGACAACTTATTTTATTATACTTTCATGTTAAATACTAAAATCTGATTGGTTTAAACGCAGTTAACAATCCGTTCTATTACCTCAGCCTTAGCAACACACGTGGCAACGGGTAACACAACGGTAATGCCACATGCGTGGAAATTATGCGCGTACCGTTCACCGTAGAATTCTCAATCCGTCAGTTGCGCGTTTGAAAGAATCGGAATAAATTTGATGTAAATAAAAGCTTGCGTCTGATGTAGCTTACTTAAAAACAACAAACGACAGACGAAACATGCCTGCGAGTGCTAGATAATGAAACTTTAGATGATAAACGACTGTTAGAGTATCAAATAAACAATAAAGAGGTTAGTAGGTTTTTTCGAAGTAGCGGGAAGTTTGAAAGCTTTCTATAAACGTGAACGTAAAGACAATCGACGATTTTTTTGCAGACATCTTTTAATCAAAAATGACATTCAGTATAATAAAATAAATGGTACCTGTTTTGGAGGGTAACAGTATATAAATGGTGCCTGTTTTGGAGGGTAACAGTTGAAATTGACACCCCAAGGAAAACCATTGTCAACCTATGCGTCAGCGGAGGTTGACAATGGTTTTCCAAGGGGTGTCAATTTCAACTCTTACCCTCCAAAACAGGCACCATTTATTTTATTATACTGAATGTCTTCTTGATTTACTATGTCAGCAATACAAATCGTCGATCGCCTTTTCGTTCACGTTTAGAAAGCTTTCAAACTCCCCGCTTCTTCGAAAAAGATTTACTGACCTCTTTATTGTTTATTTGATACTCTACGAGTCCTTTATTATCTAAAGTTTCGTTATTTCTGCACTCGCAAGCATGTTTCGTCTGTCGTTTGTTGTTTTCATGTAAGCTACATCTGACGCAAGCTTCTATTGACGTCAAGTTTATTCCGGTTCTTTCAAACGCGCAACTGACGTTGTGAAAATTCTACGGTGAACCGTACGCGCATAATTTCCATGCATGTGGCATTACCGTTGTGTTACCCGTTGTCACGTGTGTTGCTAAGGCTGAGGGTAATAGAACAGATTGTTAACTTCATCTAAACCAATCAGATTTTAGTATTTAACATGAAAGTATAATAATTGAAATTGACACCCCTCGGAAAACCATTGCCAACCTCCGCTGACGCGTCGGTTGACAATGGTTTTCCTTGGGGTGTCAATTTCAACTGTTACCCTCCAAAACAGGCACCATTAATATAATAGTGGGTCAAAAATCAAGGTCAAGGGTCCAAATTAATGGTCCGCAGGGGAAGACGGGGGCATAAAAAGGTAAATGTGATAACATCAATCAGCAAATCAGACATAAGTCATTAGTTCTTCTTACCAAAAACAGATTCCTCTTTAGTAGACGTAAAATGAGGAGTGCAGGTCGTGACTCTTGGAGACTTAAGTCTTTGTGTTGTCTCTGTTTTGGTACACGTGTCACGGCGCACTGCTCTGTGCTTAAAGTTGACCCTAGCCAACCACTCCATCTGTAAAGGTTAATTACAACGTGACTTTTCATTTTTATTTACTTTCACAGGAATAAGAATCAGTGTAAGGGGGGGGGGGGGGGGGGGGAGGGAGTGGTTAATCCATCCAAAAGAATTTAAAGCATTTATATTTACAAAGAAAGTAACTATATAACAAACATGACATTAAAACATCACAGGAAATTTTAAAATTTAATATTTAATTTAAATAGAAAGAATGTGAACACGAATTCAAATAATCTTAATTAACAGACACCCCCACCAACCCGCTAATCAAAAATCGGTATTACTAAGGTAATCCCAAAACCTCAAATCTTCAAACACAATCAAAGGCATACAAAATACTTTAATTCGATCTTCTTGTGTAGGAAGGAGGGTAACTTTTCAGAATATTTATATTTTTGTTGAATTTTTAGTGGATAATTTTTTTTCTTCTTTTTAAAGAAAAAAAATAACACCCCTGATTCACTAGTCAAAGAGATGGGAAGAATTAACTATCTAAAATAACTACCATAAGATTAAGAATTTGAATTGAAAGATATAACATTAACCTGGTGCGTAGGTTGTGGTATGGTGGGAAGTTCCCTACGCTCCTCAGACCTATTTATAGCACTGGTCAATGTACGCTAAAAAAATAAAGAAGCCATGCATTATACGATATTAATCCTCTTCACTGGGAGGGGGGGCGGAGGAGAGGTTACTACTGAAGACGAGGGAGAGACAGCCAGAGAGAGAAATGATAGGTTATCACTGAAGATCGATATGAGAAAGAGACAGAAATGACAGAGGTTACTACAAACAGAAAGAGAGCGACAGAAAGACAGACAGACATACTTACAGCAGATTTAGCCGCCAGACAGTGAATAAAAATGTTGCATTTTAATTTATTTATATTCATTTATCTCTTTATTTATACCGCTAGCAAGCACACCGGACCGAATTATCCTTTATTGACATGAATGGTATTACATGTGTATCGTGTTGGTTCTTATATGTAATACTATACTATAGTAAATGTTCAACAAAATATTTCTTAACGTAATCGATGATAGGAGACAGCTTCCTTTTTTAAGATCAAGGAGGGTTTAAAAATGATCTTTGTACGAAGTGCAATCATACCCGAATCGCAATTCTTTATCTATCAGGATATGTTTTGTTATTTTATATGTAAAAAATCCCCTTTCTACCTCACCGAAATCCCCGATTTACATTCCCTATGCGGACCCCCCCCCCCCGTTTCCGACGCCTATGCACTTAGGTTTTGCATATTACATGGCAAGCTGAGAACAAGAAATTTGTTTTTAATTTAATGTTTTCCTTATGATACTAATGATACGTGCGTTGAATATGAAGTTACAAGATATTATTACATGCAACGGGGAAAAAAGGTGTTCCCCCTTTTACAGAAATGGTAAAAGGTGTTTTATTATGAACGAAAAAGATTTTCATGGGTAAATATTTAATTTTTTGATGCATTATCCTCTTAGACACACTCTGGCTTTTTCTCTCTGAAGATCTCTGCCTTTTCATTGTGATAATTGCAATTTGTATCGCTGTACGAAAAACACGTCTACTCTCTATCGAGAAAAGTGAGTAACTAACTGCGGTAACCACAACGCAACCCTCCCTAGTAGTATCCAAGTGTGACGTCATCTCTATTAGCAACACATAAATCAAAAACGTAAAAATAAATTGCCAAATTTGCTTACCTTTTATCTCGTCCTGGGTAGACTTTACTTTACCGGTCCCCAGATCCGCAAGATCCTCGCGCTCATTGGACTATGACGTAACAACTACGTCACTCAACTGAAATGGGTTAAATTTGCACACTATTCGACTGATTATGGTTAGTCTTGCACCCACCTGAGAGATTAGGGTTAGTCCTTGCACTAGTATTCGACTGATTAGGGTTAGTCTCGCGTCCATCCGAGAGATTAGGGTTAGTCCTCGCACATTATTCGACTGATTAGGGTTAGTTTAGCATCCGCCCGGGAGATTTCGTCTGAACTTCTTAGTCTTTGCATACCATACGATGGATTAGGGTTAGTGAATCGTTCTTTTAGTTAAGTTAAGAAATTCAGTTGTTTCTGTAATTTTTCCAAGATCATAATTCAGATTCATAGGCATTTCCTTCGTTTGTTTACATGGAAGATTGGCTAAGTCCGAAAGAAATGACACTAAGCATGCGCCGCACGCGCTTCGTTCAGAATTATTCTTTGTCAATTTTTTCCATGAACAAACAACTTCGGCGACATTACATTTTAGCGCGTTTTTCTGGGGACCGGTAAAGTAAAGTCGTTCCCTCGTCCTTTTTAAATAGATAGTTTTCGATTGACCAAGAGTTACTTCCCGTTGGCCGCCATACTGGAGGTCCAAATGCTCATATTCCTTCATTGTTCAACCAATTTAAAATTTTTATATTTGCTATTTTGAATTAGAAATCATTATTTTTCTGAAGTATATAAATTTTGGGAAGCCTCCTTTATTTAAAAAAAATTATTTGATAAAGATTTTCCACCAAATATTTCTGCTATATTTTCTTAAACTTGGTAAGACAAAGAGGGAAAATCACTGAGTCGACCTCCAATATGGCGGCCAACGGGAGGTAACTTTCGCTAAATTCAGGCCTATCGAAAACTATCTATATTTTGATATTCCGTTTGAACTTTAAAAAAAATAAATCTGAAATGGGAAACTAAATGCGATATGGCGTCATAATCGAAAAGCGTCATCAGATCTCAATCGGTAATCTTCGGCTAACTTCGCATATATATGGCACGCCAAATTCACAAAAATGAGATAAACCTAGTTTCACAATTGATAAACTAGGTTTATCGACTGTAAACTATAGTTTACAAACCGTAAACTATAGTTAACGATTCGTTAAGTATAGTTAACGATTCGTTAAGTATAGTTTTCATCTGTAAAACTATATTTAACGGTCGTTAACTATAGTTTACGAATGCTAATCTAAGTTTATCTGTCTGAATAAAGCGTTAACAATAGATTTTGTTGATAAACATAGATTCACGTTTGTAAACTATAGTTTACAATCGTAAACTATAGTTAAGAGTTGTTAATTATAGTTTCACAAATCGTGAAACTATATTTATCAGATCGTTAACTATAGTTAACGGTTTGTAAACTATAGTTTACAAATCGTGAAACTGTATTTATCAGATAATCTATGTTTTGCGATCGCAAATGATTGTTTTCGATGTTAAGTATAGTTTACGGTTGTGAAAGTGAAGGTACAAGGGCAAACTAGTGTATTATTTATCGAGAAACTGCAAATTTATATTACGCAGAGTGTATACATACGGCGCGGATCTAAGAAGTCTGATTTTAATTAGATTGTTGCATTGTCTATTCATGAAGAAAGGAATGTTCCGTTGGTATGTTTTTCCTGTACATTTTATTATCGTGTTTTGTGAGCCATCATGGTAAAATTTAGCATATTATTTCATCCTAAAGTATCTCAGTAGCAATGACTTCATGCTATTTTGCCATTTTGCAAAAAACTGTCTAATAAAAGAAAAAATAATACATGATAAAATGTCGATTGTGTTCAGTTCCCTCCACTTTTCATTATCAACAAAGAAATGTATATTGAATAAAAGGGGGAGGGTTCCGTTAGATTTGCTCCACCCAAAATTTCACAAAAATACACTTGAGCGGATCTAGTTTTTTAGTTCACCTGAGCCGAAGGCTCAAGTGAGCTTTTCTGATCACATTTTGTCCGTCGTCCGTCCGTCTGTTAACTTTTCACTTTTTTGACTTCTTCTCAAGAACCACTGGGTCAATTTAACCAAACTTGGTACAAAGCATCCTTAGGTAAAGGGGAATTTAAATTCAAATTGTTAAAATAAAGGGCCAAGACTCCTCACAAGGGGAGATAATAAAGAAAATACAAAAATAGGGTGGGGTCATTAAAAAATCTTCTTCTCAAGAACCACTGGGCCAGAAAAGCTGAAACTTATGTGGAAGCATCCTGGGGTAGTGTTAAATCTAAACTGTTCAAATTATGACCCCCGGGGGTTGGACGGGGCCACAATAGGGATCCAAGTTTTACATAGAAATATATAGTAACAAACTTTAAAAATCTTCTCAAGAACCACTGGGCCAGAAAAGCTTAAACTTATGTGGAAGTATCCTGGGGTAGTGTAGATTCTAAATTGTTAAAATTGTGACCCCCCCCCCCCGGGGGGACCAAGGTCACACTAGGTATTACAATGGGGAAATTGGGTAAAGAACGACATCACCAATGCTACTCAGTTGAGCGATGTGGCCCATGAACCTCTTGTTTTTTCTCGGAAGGGGATTGGGTCTACTATTGTATTTGCTGATAGGTCATTGTATCAACCATAGAACTTACGAAATGATGACTTAAAGTTTGTTTCATCAGCTTGTTCGTCAATAAATTACCTCGATAGGTTTTGAAATTCTTCACACGAAGACCATTCTCTTGCGTATTGAATCAACTGAGAGATATAAATCCCATATGCAGGTATTTTGCTATATTGCTGCATACCATTAATGTCTTTTTCTAGGAAAATATCCAAATAGGCCCCAGTATATACTAGTACTCAGTACGAACAAATGTGACAGACTCTGTAGCAGTGTACGAAACTCGGAAAAAATTCAGTTGGACCAGCAGGGCTGACTACTCAAAAAGTCTGTCAGCCCTGCTGAAAATTAGCAAGCCCGCATAATAAAATTCAATATTAAGGGTACGCACACTCAGACTTGTACATTTTTTCACATCCACTTGAATTTCACACACAGTAATTACTAAGATTAAAATTTTATTCATTCAGTCAGCGTTTACTTCATTATAAAGTTATAGGAAAAATGAAAAAATTCACTATTAATTGCTAATCTGAAATACATTTCCTATGTTGTCATTTTTTTCCTTCTAATTAGCCGGGCTTATTGCTCAAAGAGCAATTGCCGGCTTATGTGATCCTGTTCAAGGCAGGATGTTGACCCCATAGTCGCCATTTTAAAGTTACGTGCAAAAATATAGTTCTTTCTCTCAACCGCTTTTGAGAAAATACAAACGCTAAATAAAGGAACAAAAATAAAACGAAGTTTTATCTATATAAAATAAACATTAGTAGTAATGACTCTGAAAACTTCATAAGTCAAAGAACATAGTTCATTAGCGTAAGGATTTTTGATAATCAGTGTTACCGTAGTTCTCTACACATACGAGGTAGAGCAGGAGAGGGAACCAGACTGGCCTGTTTGTTTACATTCAGCTGCGCGGTACCAGATTAATTCTGATTCTGACAAAATTGGACCGTGGTATTAGGATTGAAAAATTCACTGTCAGTGTCTTATCATTTATATTGATAGTTTTAAAATAATTTTTTCATCAGAATATAAACGTGATTCATGTAAGAAATCCATTCTACTCTGTAAATCAGCCCGGCTCCCTGTACTTCTGAGTACTTTGATTTTTACATTTGAAATACATTGATTATAAGATATCATAGATACTTGTAACAGGTCATGATAAATATTTAATAATATCAACGTTTATAGGTATATTCACATGTATATTTTAGATGTAATAAGTAAGTGTTTGATTTTAAAAGAAAAGAAAAAATACAATTTTTAATTTCTCAGTACTTAAGAGCAAATTTTAACACTCATTATAATTAATTTACAATTTGAATTTTAAAAGGGTAAAAATATATTGTGGTATGATTAAATATAACCTAAGTTTATTTTTGATTTAATAAAAACAAGAATCGGTTAAAGCAACCATTGAATAAAAGCACACCCTGTTACACTTAGATTGTAACCAGTTGAACAGTGTTGAATAATTTAGTACACTGGCTTTGTCTTTATAAACGGCTGCATGATCACTATACAAATATTAATACTTATTAATTCTTATAAATAAACACATTGAATGTGTTTGATTTTTATCTGATCCTTTAAGTTGAAAAGAAATGCACAATTTACCGGTGGAAAGTTGAAAATATCGTTTCATGCGTGAAAACAGAGGAAATTCAGGTTAAAAGACGATGGTGGTGTTCTTCATATACCTACAGATTTATTGATCAGTATATAGTTTATTTCTTGTTGTCCCAGGGAATAATGCCTTGTATGTACGTTGAAATATTTGGTCTTAACCTTCTCAAAACATTTTCTGCAAAAATGGAGGGGATGGGGGTAAAATCAGTGCGTCCAAGCGGGCTGATGCAGAGTAAAGTTTATACGTCCGCTCCCGATTTAGTACGTCTCGGGCGTGCGGGCGGACGGGAATTTCATACACTGCTCTGTAGTATCTTTTATAACAAGTTCACAGGGATATATCATGTCGACATATGCATGGAAAAAAATTAAAATATATGAAGATAAAGAACATTCAAGCTCAGAAATCCATTAAACAATACAAAATATGGAGCAGAACGAACACGGACCTCCAAACTTGGTATTATCAGGTGTCATGGAAAAGTGAGCAACCGCTCCATGAATGGTAATTGTTAATTGATAATACGTCGTTGATGTCAACTTGAATGGCCGCAGTAAGTATGTTCATTTTGTCATGACTAAGATTTTGAATAAAATATGCTTCAATTGAATGCGAAAAAGTCCTCTAGTGACGGGGCACAATGGAAATCCATTGGAATTCCAACAGATTTTTGGAAGACTAGACCCCAAGACCGTAAACCGAGAATAGACTTAAGTCAAAATTTCAAACTATAATTATGAATTACATATTTTGAATTATTTTGATATTGAAACAAAATTTTCATATATTTGAATTGAAATATTACACAACATTAAATAAAACTCAAGATATTTTAAAAAAATCCTTTGACTTCAGTCTGTTCTCAGTTTATGGTCGTGGGGCCTGGACTCCAAAAACCACATTCTCAATTTGTGTGTACAATCAGAATGATTTTTTGAACAAATAAAAACCAATGTATTGTAAATAGTTGAAAAATTAATAGGAGTTGTTGGTATGACCATGATATATACATTTTCTTAATATTAAAAGCATTGAATTTTATATGAATATTGCAGGTAGTTGAGTGAAACGTTGAAAAATTTCTCCCCAAGAAAACCATTGTCAACAGAGGTGCAGCGAGGTTTTCCAGGGGTGACAATTTTCAATGTTATACACTCAACTACATGCAATATTTATTATATATTATACGAATGTTTTATACAAATACATGGGTGATTCCACAAATTTGAGGCAAATTGTGTCACTCATGAAAAACACTCTAATATTCCTGTTAAATATAACAAAATTTCCCTGATTTTGTTCTAAATATTAAATAAAAAGATATTCTTTTTTGTATTGATGTGCAAAAATGTTAAAGTTTGATTTTAATAATGAAAAATAATGTCACTGTATCATGTATCAATGACGTATATCAGTGTCCCTATGATAGACTTTCCACTTTCTGTGGGTTTTTTGACGCATCTAATTTTTGTTTTTTAGTTTTATTTGTCTTATTTATTCTAATACATTTCTCCTAAGTATGTTTCTTTTTTTATTCAGTAGGTTTTTTGACCATACTACTAAAATTTTGTTGTATATTTTTGTGTCACTTAATATTTCGTCATGACCGAAACGATTGTGCAATCTGCTATTTAAAATAGAGTTACTGCCCTTTGAATTATTACTCTCCATAAAAGAAGGCTTATAAACCACTAAAAGTTTTGATGGCAGGAAAGGGTGCAAAACACAGTTTTATGTATGACGTTATCAGGACGTTACTTGTTGAGGGACATGCAAAACTGACCCCTATAAAAAAATAAAATGGAGGCTTGTTACATAGACTTCTGCATATCAATGGAAAGATAAAATTGTGAATTTTGTAAATATCCAACTATAATACATTCATCAATTACTACTAGGGGGTATTTGACACCTGAAATAAGGGGGATATTGGGTTGTTTACCCATCCATTTTCAGTGCACCTATGCATTTTTAACCCCCCTGCTCAACAAAAACAGAAAAAATCAGACAAAATAAGTTGCATGCATTTCACAGAACAAGTCCTAAGGTTTTCTTTTAGTGTGCTTTCAGGGTACATTTTCCACCTCTTGAAAGAGCTACATTACCTGCTAAGTGACTCATGCAATTCTGCACATGTGAAAACTGGATGTTTTGGGAGTTATCTCCCCCTATTAAAAAGTCTCACAATTTTTTTTTTCTAAAAATGAATGCACATTTTTTTCTTTAAATATTAAGATAAGACT
>NW_026934191.1:0-11237 GCF_032062105.1 Saccostrea cuccullata | reverse complement strand
AAGCATATTCAGCGGCACTTCTTTTGGGTATACCCAATAAAAAAGTACCTAATAAGTACAATCTTGGCATGAAAACTACCCAATAAATGCACTCTCGTAAACACGGACAGACAGACAGACAGAAGGACGGACGACGGACACCTTACTATCGCATAAGCTCTTCTGGTCTCTGACCAGTAGAGCTAAAAATGCCATCTAAAGGTACAATGTTTCTGATATGTTCAAGAGGCCCATGTTTTTAATGTTACAATTTTTAATCTACTTTTTACATTCCATCCAGGGCTCATATTTGTTTAGAAATCCAAATCTATAAAAAGGAGTGTTTGACCTTGATATTCATTAAAAGACTTTTTTTTTATTCCCATGTAAAATTCTCATTATTGTGTCCCAACTCTTGTCTCGATAGCCATTTATTATTCATAAATATTTCATGTTAATATGTAATTTTCATACCGGGGCCCAGACCTTAAGTGTACGCAGCCCAAGGATGCTTGCAGATTAATAAGAATATTCATGTTACTTTGTCCTGGTTTCTTTCACTATATAATAATAATTTTCATTGCCAATGAATGTTTGACTCATAATTAGAAAAAAGAACATGCACTGTCGAAAGAGAAAAAAAAACATCTGACCTAACATTAAAAATTCTCTATTCATAACTTATGAAGTGTGTATGTACATGTAGTATATCGCTGTATGATATTTAATTGAAGTCCCATGTTGTCAACTGCTACGTCTGTGCTGTCCTCTCTAATTGTTGGGATTTTTTCCTGTTATTTATCTGTGCTAGACGTTCACATATTGAAGATTGAAAGTCCATACCCAAACGAATATCATCAATATCAAAATGTTCTCAACCATTTTGTTAGTCTTTTTATTTAACTTTAAAATCTATTTGATGGATTAACATTTATTCTTATAATTATTGGATATTTGTGCTTCTAGTTTCCTATATTACGAGGGATGATCAAAAAGTTTGCAAACTATCTCTATATCTACAAAACCACAATTCAGATTGGAAGAAATTCGGTACACACATAGCCAAACACAAGTTCTATAAATAGCATATGCTTAATAATGTTTTGATCCTTGTTTGTGACGTCACAATGTGAAAATGACGTCACTATCTAGGTCACTTGTGGCGAAAAATGGTTGTCTCAGTCGTACTCGTTCAACAAACGACTGTACAATTTATTGTAATATCTTAGAAATCCCTCTACAGTATCATATAATAATTTGTACACAGTTTATTGGGATAAATGAGTTCCTATAAATTCAATTAATGATTGGATTAATCGTTTTAGTGAAGGAAGGCTGATGGTTAAAAATGATACTTGTCATCTTGCCCAGTGAAAGCAAGTTTGAAAAGATATGTGTTTTTAATTTAGCAATTTGCTATCAAACACCTCCAAATAGCACTTTGAAAAATAGTTGAATATTTGAACAATGATATAAGTACTAAATACCTAAGATATCGTTTACTTTAGATTTTAAACATATTAGATATGACAAAAAGGGTGCACCCATTCTCTATCCACCTTGCATAAAGGTCTCTCCAGAGACAGAAGATTTGTGTTTTAATGGTCGCCATGCTTATTTTTTGGAAAGGATATTATTATCCACCCATTCTGTTGCCGAGATATGGTCAACAATTTCTGACAAATGAACTGTTCTTGTCATAAAAATTAACTCACATGGAAAGAAATATAAAACTCGGAAAAATCTTTCAACTTTTGTGACAGAACGGAGGGGGTCGCGTGACCTCCAATATCACGCGATTCGCGCATGCGCGGAACGGTGGTTGATGTGCATGAAAATCGGGGAGGATTAATTTAAAATAAATCAAAATAAAAAACCAAATATTTTTTCTTGTATGGAAGTTATTCAATTAGTTTGCGAACTTTTTGGTCACCCCTCGTACAGGCATTTGATCACCTTTTCACGACGGTTTTCAAAATTTAATAATAAATTGATACTTATATTCCAGAGATGAGATGATGTAATGTGTCAGGGTAATTGACAGTAACTTATTACAAATTTGTATGTAATTGAAAGTGTAATGGACCAAATTTTCAATGACTTGTTATTGTAATTTTACCTATTGGCTTTGAGAAAATGCATTATTTTTTAAAAATACACTCAATTACACTGTTTTTTAATGAATGAAAAATAGCCTTCCCCTCCTTCACACCCCCCATGCACACTATTCAAGAAAGCTAAACTGATATATTGGACTAGCTCTGCTGATTGTTAATTCTTTTAAAGGAATACACATATTTCCTCCTTTTTTGTGAATTGCTGTTTCCTTTTACTGCATTTTCTTTTATACTCTGAAAAAAATATTTTTGAGTGTATGATTTAACAATTAATTTGATTATTTTGATTAAGTTGTTTATGAATTGGCAGTTAAAATACGCAATCCAACATCTAGTCCTCTATTTGCCATATCTGTTTGTAAATTGTGTTAGACGTGATTAACAGCTAGGTGCTAATTAGTGCCCTAAGGAAATGAGTATACTCATGAGCATACGCTGGACATCAATAAATATACCTTTGCATTCATTGTGGATTGACCCATAATATGTCTTACACTTACTTCCAGAGATAGCATAATGGTCTCTTAGCCGTCACAACATGGCGTAGTTCCATAGAAACACCATTTTGGTCCCAAAATAATCTGATTTAAATTCACTAAACACCGATAAATCATCGTTAATTTAATAATAACATTTCAAAAACATTGTAATGGTAATGGCAATAAATTTGAAGTCTTTGGGCAAGTAATGTATTTAATTAATTACTTTCATATGTTATTGACCCCATCTCTTTTTTAAGTTCAAGAACGTTGCTGAGAATTAGTTTATTAAAGGATACATGAGAAATAAATTCATAAGTTGTAGATTTTACACACAGTTATCCATGATAATAAACCAGAATATAGTTGGGTATTCTTTTGAAATAATATTTCTAAAATTTTATCTAATCCCCAGAAGCAGAGAGGAGAAGATTTTCGAAGATTTAATGCATTTTCATTGTATAATCAATAGAGTCCAAACACCAGAACCCCTTACCCTGAGGCCATGAAATTCACAATTTCGGTAGTCGCTGCTTACTACAATTGTTTCAACAGTTTGAATGACTGATGCCAAGGAGTAAAGAAGCCCTTTAAAGATTGCATTAAATTTCATTGTTTTGGTCCCATCCTTCAGGCCTCAGGGGGACAGAGACTACAAACTTCATAATTTTGTTTCCCTTCACCAATAGATGCTTTTTGCCAAAACCGGTTGAAATTGGATGAGCGTTTGTAGAGAGGATGCTGAAAACGCACCAAAATGGGACAAAGTTAAAGCATCAAATTAAAATAAGGTGGAATATAATGGAAGAATAAAACTTTACCTCTTGAATTCCGTCATGTAGGAGACGAATTCCTGAATCATTATCATCACCAGTGAGTATGAAATATACATTAGATTTAGTACCCGCTCCTCTCCGGAATCCAGTGTATACACTTATCATATAGAAGTACGTATGCCTTGTGTCATGGTCGCAGAGGAATGTTACCACCTGCTGAAAAATTCTTGAAATATTTATTTAGTTTATGGATTAGTATACGTGTATTTACCGGTAAAATTTTTTTCTTGAAACTTTTTTTCAAATAATCCTTGGTACGCATGTTTTCAAATGTAATCATTTGATAAACTTGAATAGGACACAATACGAATTGTCATACAAAGATTTTAATTGAATTTTAAATTAGTAATGGATCTTTACCCTTTGATAGTCTTTTTTATCCTGTATTCGAAGCACAATAACTATTAATATATAAATAACAAAGACAGCAGTCAGTGTGCCATATACTGCAGCATTTGAGCCGTCGAATTTACTCCAAACTGTTAGAAAATCGATTACGTTAGCTGGCACATAGAAGGATGTAGAAAAGGTATCGCCAACACACCACACACCGTGTTATTCAAATCACTCATCGGCAGCACCTGAAAGAAATACAGTTCCTACATTTCATAAATCTAATAACAAAACAAATTATTTTGATCATTTGAATTTAATTGATTTTTTTCGTATATTTATTACCTTTTAGAGAATTATAATTCTAATGTGATAACACAATAAATTGATTTCGAGCTTTATTAGCTTTATGAAGAATTATGATTTATGCCCTTTTCTAATTTTATCTTATACTCATTTTGCGAAGCCTTTAGTATTGAGTACTGCTTTAAGATTACAAATCTGCTTTGCACTAGAACACTTAGTTGGAATGCTTGTATAAACGTTTAAAAACGTATATTTTCTTACCAATAAATTGTAAACTCTTACAAAATGTTAAAATAAAACGATGACTCCTCCTTTTGTGTAAAAATGAAAATTGGATAAATCCTCAACTCAAAAAGTACTAGATACTATGACAAATGGTATACCAGTTTAACAAGTAAATATTTTAATTGATATATTTCAATTTGAAAATGACTTGAAAACTCATCGCACGCTTGATGTTAATATGTCCTTCACAAGCTGAAGACAAAAAAGATTAAGGATGACAAAGCTTTTTTGTAAATCGAAGAAAATACCAGAAAGATCACCCCTCAGCTGATTTGAGATACCTTGAATAACTGTTTAAGGACATAAGTTATAGATCAGGCCTCATAATAAACATTTTGAAAAAATTGATGACCTGTAAGAGAGTGAATATCAAATGATTGATTTGTTTATTGTCATTTGACGTTCCTAGCTAGGACTTTTTCATTTATGTTTTAGAGGGTATTTTTTAAAGGGCTAATGGTTATCGTGGGAAGAGGCCTCAACATTTACGTTCTCTACCAATAACTCCGTCCCTATACTAATGAAGCTCCTGAATAAAATGATAGTTTTCACTGTAACTGAAAATTTACTTTAATATTCCTGTGAACTTTGAGAGTTTAAAGAAAACAAATCAAAAAGAATATAAAAATAAGGTTGAACAAAAAGGAACTCATAAATGCAATTAGATAAAAAATAAAACAAGTTAACAACAGTTAACAATTGATACCAGACATCTCTCCATTGTCCATGAGTTGTTTCCTTTTTCCCAAGTTCTACATCCTGTTGTTGTAAATATAATACTGAAGTTAGCCTCAGCTAGGACAAAATCCGAAGCATTAAATTTGGAGGTCGTGTTCTCTGGTTGTTCAATAGTTGCTTGTTCTGCTGCTCTCCTTTTTCTTGTTCCAGAGAAATCATCGGTGTCGGGGGCTACAAACAATAATTTTATACCGTTATTGAATTTTGATACATCAACACTGTTTCTTTTTTCACATTAAAAAGGTTTTAAACAAATACATTGCCTCATTCATTTATTGCCTTTTATGTTTCCGCCAGAATTTCATTCTGGCATATATTTTTATCAAAACAGAATATAATCAACCATAATGGAGTTTAACCCGAATTGATGAAAATTTTGTCTCGCTTATACACACAGTAACATGTACAAAATACCAATCACACAGGTTTATAAATCTAGTGTTCTACAGTTCTTTGAATTAGTCCTTTCTATTTGAATACGAGAACACTTCAGAATAAAATTACTTTATAAAATCCGTTAATTAAGTATAGGTTCATGTAGTAATACATCAATATGTGTTATGTTTAAAGGAAAGTGTAAATCGTACACCTCATTTTAGGACTATTGCTTTTATGGCAGTAGGCGCACAGCATACAGGTGACGTCTCCATATGAGTGAAAAATTCTCGAGAAGACGTTAAGCAATATACAATCAATCAGTAGGCGCATAATTTACCTGTGAGTGGTTTTATGCCAAGATAACACAGTCCTTCCCCACATATACCTCCTGGAAGAAACACCTTAAATCCATATCCTGTCCAATCATCGACACCAAGCACCTTCTTGTAATCAAACAAATCAGATTTTGGAAAAGTAGCTGAACTAAAATAAAACGAATATAAAGGCACCTCTTGATGACCCAAGAAGTCAAATTCATCAGGTTTGATGTAGATGAGCACTGCATCTCCACCATTTATTATTTCAAAAGCAAAATAAATCATCTGTTCTGGATATCGTGGATTGATCAGAGGAATATATCTCTTAAATTCCAGATTCCCTTTATTCGGAATATTGGTGTCCACAGATATGTTTTGAGGAATATTAATCACTGGAACGGAAGAAGTGGCCTTGGTTGCATTCTCTCCATATATGTAGGGGTTTCTTAAGTAGTTAGACACCTAAGTACAAAAATAATCAAAACAGTTATTATTTTCTTGTTAACTTCACTTTCCTTAAGACACTTTTCAATTTCACTTAAACTATTCCAGATGTACGCTGATATCATTTTCATAATAATGCAATGTTGATATTAAATTTTACGCATAATAAAATAATATTAGATTTAATATCAGGAAATACCGCAAATTCCAGGTAGGATGCATGGGTGATTGAGTCATTCACTTCATGTACACGTCTAAAAAACTCATCTGTGACATTTTCAAGATCGTTGAAGGGGATCTTCCTGATCATTATTTCCAGTACATGATTAGCATTCCAATAAAATCGTTCGCCCAAAACAATAGTTTTTTGCATGACATTTAAAAAGACGGACTGGATTTGTTTTATAATTGGGATACATTTTCTTGCCTGAAATAATTGTAAAATAAATATTTTTTCTTCCAATGCAATATGCAATGCAATAAATTAAATCAAAACAAATGAAAAATATTTCTTTCATTTCATACTGTAGCTGTCAAAAATGGTAAACAAGTAGAACTAATCAAAATTACCATTTGTAATATTTCTATCTAAAATTGGTAAGAAAGCATTACTTTTTTCTCTAGCCGTGTTTGTTTTAATGTTGGACAGCAAATTTTGTAAAGGTTACTAATTAGCTTATTTGTAAATATTATTAATTTCATACCGTTTCTCTCTGCTGAAGTTGAAACTGTCGCTCATGTGCTTGTATTTGATAAATAAAATCAACTTGTCTATTAATGCTTTGGTAGTCAGAAGTTACGTTCCCTTGATTTTGTTTTAATAGGCCGGTTTGTTGTAGGAAGAAATTGATGTGCAACATGATTTCCGCTCTTATATCATCTTCGGAAAGTTCAACCTCCAAGTTCTGAAGCTTCCTTGGTAGCATCTTGTTCAAGACATTGTCCAATACACGATGATAAACTATCATGAACATTTTGAAATTATTTAGATGATAGAGAATAATGAGTGGCCATTAAATATGCTTAGAACGGATTACAGAATTTTCTATGAACAAAAATAATTCTCTTTTTGTTTTTTAAAACATTCATTTATTTATGGATTTAAAATCATTTTGTATAATTAGCCCTCAGTGACCCTAGGCACATTTGAAAATGGTCTAGTCAGAAATATGAAAGATGGAGTATTTCAAGAAAAAAAAAACAATTTGTGAAAGTATATTTTTACATGTATATATCTAGAAGTAAAATTAATTTGATTTTTTTAAAGACTTTAAACATGTTAAGTTGGGGGTCTTTAAAATCTTAACAGTCTACAGCCTTACCAATAGCAATATCTGATAAACTTTCTACTGCCGTCGGAGATAAAGGATTTCTCCATTAATATTCCAAACAATCAATTACAGTGTCCACAAGAGAGAACCATTATCTTCTGTTTAAAATGGATTCATTTGTATAAGTTTATTAACATTTAGTTATAAATTTTGAAATGTACATAATAACAATATTTATTTCATGACTTATCTCTGATTTTAACAAGAGAAATTGATGTTATAAGACAGAATTTACAGATAATTCTGAAAAGTGAGAACCACAAACCACTCCCTCCAAAGACAAATACGGTTCAAAGCGAGTCAGAGCATCAAAGGTGCTGAAGATCTGCTGTATGTCTGTTAATTTGAATCTGTCGATGGAATTTGTACAGCCAGGGGTAACAATGCTTTTGACCAGCTGAAGAAGCTTCACAGTTTTCTGTTTTGAAATAAGAAATGCTTGTTAGGATTTGTAAAAGTAAACAATAATATGAAGTCCATGTATATTATTCTATTTACAGCCTACCTCTTGATAAACAACAAACACAGGTCCCCCTCCGGATGTGTCGATATTAATGGACTCTGTATCACCGTTTACCTCTACTTCAGATGTTGTTTGGTCAATCTTAAAAAAAATTAATAATATGAAAGTAGAAACTTTAAATATCTGACTCTTTCCTTAGAAAACACCTCCGTATAAAGTTTTAAACAAATGTTCAATGTGTATTTAGTAAGCAAGAAGTCATGAGATCAAGTACGTACAAAGGGAAATAGTTTGAAACCGGCTGCAACAGCTCCCAATAAATTCAAGGTCTGAATGTCATTTCCTGACAGATTGTACTTGTTGAACTTTGAATCAAAGTTTTGAAACGAGGACTCAATTGTGGAAACATCTTCTAAATCTTTAGGTTGAGAGATGATAGGCGGGATGACCTGTATAGGTAAAGCGTCACACTTCACATATGTATAAATTCTTGCACAAAACAGAATGCTTTGTTTAGTAGTAAAATCAGTCAAAATAGAGTGATTCTGAGTGTTATTGGTCTAAACAATTGCATTTGGATATATGAAAAAGAAATTAATGTAACAAGGCGTTACTGTAATATTTGAAGAATATTGTCCATAATCTCCATAGATAAGAAAATCCGAACTCGGACGGTAACTGTGTGATTGAAAACTGGATCTCCTGGCTGTACAGGGACTTCTAAGATGCGACTCTCGCCTTAAACAAAGGTAACAATATATTCTTCTGCGCGAATAAACAACATTAAGGTGGCTAGGTAAGCTATGAATCAAGGTTTTACAGTTTTTTAGATGGGCACCATTACAACTGATGTGTGTTCCACAAAACTCAAAGTCGATGACATGCTACAAATGTACAGGCTTTAAAATATTTCTCCCTTTCTGATCCCAAGTGCTTTTGTTTGGGGGGATCAGTCGGAGGGGGTAAAATCAGGAAACTGGTCGTGAAAGTCTTTGAATTGCTTTACATCTAAGAATTTTTTTATTGCTATGTCATAGTTTATAATACGCATATCAATTTTTTTCTTCTAAAAACTTAAGAAACACAAAAATTGAAAAATATCTGTATACCGTATAACAAGTTTTATAAATCCGTAAAATTTAAACGCGTAAAATTCATACATAATTTTACAAAAAAACGGTTCATGTTAATTTTCAACATCATATGCATAAAAGTAATGCTAATTGCCATTAAGATCACTCCCTGGAGGCTATATAATTAGTGTACTGTTGGTATTATGAGCACTTTTAAATCAATCATCAATTGTGATCATACGGGTAAATCTCAAATTACTTGTATGAATTATACAATCACCGTCAATTAGTTAATCAGTTAAGACATACCTGGTTACTACTTTTTAGTATTTTTATGAGACGCATAATTTTCAATGATGACATATGTATTACAAGTCTTCCATTTTTACCCGTGTCTCAAATCTTTAACCCTTTTTCTTTTTCATGTGCTTTGAATAAAACTTTTAATACGCTGTGTGTCAATTAAATTATGATAGTTTGAGTTGTCTCTCTTTGATTTCGGTAAACACAAGACGAGCATGTAGTGTTTGTGTCTTTATAAAACACGACTAAGGAAAATGACGAAACATTATACAATGTATTTGAATTATATAAATGTTATGATTCTTAAATTGAACTCTGTCTCTCTCTTACATCGGGTTTTCGGACACATTTCTATGTAAACGCATTCGAAGTGCTATTAATAATTGATCTGGGATTTTACCTCTGATGATTTTTGTTTTCACGGACATGTTCTATTCGTAAAAAAATAAAGCGTAAAACGTAAAAATTTATATCACCCTATCTGGACCAAAATTCGTTTTTCAAACAAAATCTAGTATACATTTTTTTGAAGTCAAAGAAGAAGTCTTTTGGACAAAACATCCAAGCGATAAAAAAATATACTGAAAGGAAAAAGAAACGCATAATAGCATAATAGAGAAATATATTTGACTATAAGGCCGAAAATTATGAAAATTGGTCAAATGTGTATTTTGATTACTGTGCACTAAAATTGCTGGTCAAAATTACTCAACCATGAAATGTATGGCGTCACGTAGGGGAAATTACAAAAAGCCAAAAACACGTGCATCTTGATGATGACAATTTTTTGATCACATTTTGTGGTCATAAACGATGCATTGAAGTTATAGACATCGTTTTCCGCATTTGAAATCAGTATAAATTTCGTGCAATCATGATATGGCTGACGGAAGTTACAATGGTTCAAGTAATTGAATTGCGTAAGTGAATGAAAAGGCAACAAGATGTTGCTGTGCAGTTTGTTTTAAACTTTTCAACAAGAAAGGGTTTTTCAGTTGTCAGAGAGTAAATTAAAAGGTTTCCAACCAACCTTGGCGGTGACGTTGACGCGTAACAACGTCACATCAAGACAGGGCTTTTCATCATGTCACCTCGGTTGTTGTCAAGGTATTCTCACTGAAACCGATATTTATACAGCAAACTATCATACCAATATTTTCACCCTAGAATTGACAGAAATTCGTCTCTAATTTGGTCCGCGAGCTTGGCAACTTTTACGTCGATTTTACTTTCACGCGCGCACGTACACGTCGTGTGCGTAATGTTTTTAGCATGTTCACACTGGGAAAATGTAGCCAGTGTTTGTCGAGACTTTATCACAAACATTCACATGTTCCAAACCAGCTGGATCCTGTAAATTCTATCCTAAAATGAAAATTCGTGGCACTCATTTGGCGGGGGGATTTGTTGGCTTTGCAATAATACAGCTTCTATCAACCATTAAGACTATTGTCGGAAGAGTTGAATAATAATTAAATGAGAAAGATAAATGCTCTGGTGAACTCAATGTACAGGAAAATCAAGACTTTTACCAATGTGAAAGGGAGATTATGAGAATTTTTATTTTAATTTTGGGGGGTATCGACATATCAATTTCAACTAGTGCTAATTGTAACGGGGACCGTTACAATTCCAAACGCTCCCTAACTCCCTTTTGGTGCCATATTCCCTGTAAGCTTCATTAAATAAGACAAACTCGATGCATTTGAGACTTTAACAACGTTTTCCCAGAAGTGTACAAAGTTCATTCAAATTTTAGCATTGTACGCGTGCGCTTGTGAATGCATGTGCGTAATGACCATATCATCTTGTCTACACAATCTATATATTTAAATATACTAAATATTAAAGTATT
>NW_026934190.1:0-11357 GCF_032062105.1 Saccostrea cuccullata | reverse complement strand
AACTCTGCCCTAGTGGTAGATGGAACGGGTAGGCGCCGCTGGTTTCGGCAGTGGGGACAGAACATCCTCTGCTCGATCACTCTGGCTGTACATAGGAGACAGGAGGGTCTTCGTAAACAGAGAGAACACGCATAATTATTCTCCCCTTCTACCATACAAATAAGACAAAAAACCCTCTCCGTTGGGACACGGAACCCCCAGGTGGGGATCCGCCCTTGGTTCTGGGCTCTTGTTTGCGGTCCGGTGGATCTGGATGGGGTGGAAGTCCTCGGTCCACTTCTTACCCTAGTGTAGGGGTGGCTCCTCTGACTCTTACTGCTATTCACCTCCGTATTGGCAGTGACCTGCATAAAGTTATAGCGGGACAGCTCTTCTCCGGTGGCGATACGTCTCACGATGACTACCGTCTCGATAGAGATTCCGGGAATCATCCGATAAACTTCTTGGAACTGCTGCTGGGACATCTTTTCTTCTTACTTCTTCTTCTTATAATAATAATCAGTCAGGAAGGAATGATACTGAAACCACGGAGGGGCTGTATTTATACACAATAGCAGACGATAGTTCAATCGCGGCAAAACATCAACAAATCAATCACGTGATTAAATGTGATTGGCTAACACAAAAAAATCGCTTTTGGTCATGTGATCAAAAAAGAGCTCCACCACCGTGACAAAGCAAAATTGAAGTGGAGAAACGCCGAACCCGAGTGTATATATGACGTCATATAATAAACATAACAGTGATATTTACATGATTTTTATTTCATTTCTTAAAAACTAAAGAAAAAAATTTCTTAACTGTAAAATTCTCCTCTAAAATAGTATTTCAATCTGCTATTCATTGCATCCCAAGGATTTCTAGGGGGGGGGGGGGGGGGGGTTAAGGGGAGCTAGTAATTCGTAGATTTGATTGAGGTTTTGGTATTAAAAAGTCACGGATTTCTTAACCCTATGTGAAATTTCCCAGGTATTTCGTATTGAATACATACTTTCTCCATCGCATCTATGTCCTGCCACAGTAAAAAAAATTAACTTTTTACGTTTTTATTCTCATGTTTATACCCTTGTAGAAAACGTAGGTAAAAAGTATATTTCTTTTGCACACGAACCCCTTACAGGTGATGCAACAGGTATAGAAAACGCAGGTTAAAAGTGCACACGGCCCCTAAGTTTTTTGCACACGGTCCTTTACAGATGATATAACAGGTATATAAAGCCCAGGTAAAAAGGTGCACACGGCTCATAGCAGGTATATAAAGCGGAGCTGGGAGTACCCTAGGCTCATTATATCATTTTGAAAAAAGAACACAGGTGAAAATAGAAAGCAAGGATGAATACTTCAGAAAATTCCAAGTATTATGTAACACCTGAAGGATATGTAGGAGCTCCCATGACAGAGATAATAAAGGATGCAGTGGATTTGGATTTAAATTTGGACATGTATAATTTTCCTGAAGACATGAATAAAGAAGATATGAGCATTTTAAACACCACTTTGGACGGAATTGTGAACATGCTATCTGCTCTGGATAACAAGATGAACCAAATGAACACCAAGATGAATGATGTGGATAACAAAGTAAATAAATTGAACACCAAGGTGAGTGATCTTGAAAACAAGCTGGATAAACTGAAATGTTACAACAGCAGTGGATTTTGTTACATTAGTGGCCTATTATCACCAATTACCAAGTCATTCACGGGGAAAGAGACAAAAATGAGAGGGGAGGTAGGAAACACTGACCAGAAAAAAGAAGAAGGACCAGGGGCGCAGGTAGGTTAAGGTTACAACCAATTATTCAACCTACCTATACGATATGACGACATAGTAAGCTATATGACGTGAAGTTTAGAGATAACAATTTCTTATAATCCATATCAAAGATTGATTTGAGGTCGTAAAAATTAATCAAAATATGCAGAGGCATATATACAAACAGAATTTTGACGTTTCTGGGTCTCTGTATTTATCACAGGGGTTAAATACCAAACCCGTGACGTCATAACTGTTGATCATGCAGTAGCAGAGTGAAAGTGAAACGCAACGAAAATTCATGTAAACAAACACAAGAAATCGGAGTTTAAAAGCATTTAGAATGAATATCATATGCGATTCATGTGGGAATAAAGCTTATGAATAAGGTATGGTAATATACTTCAACAATTTCTTCGTAGCATTAAAGCAGGGAGGGTGTTTACTTGCCGATCAGCCTTTCCTCTGTCGTTCGTAACAAATAAGATGCAAAAGTTCAACACTACCCCGCACACTTTGAAACTTAATTTTTGTTTCTATCTAAAGTTCTTATTCTCTTGTTTTTGAAAAGTGCTGCTAGAATCGTATGGTTTACGGGAATTAATGCATTTTTTCCAATGTTATGAACTAAATGTAAAAATTTTGGGAAGGTTTCGTCAGAAAGTGGTGAATAATTATTTTGTGATAGGACAGTCGGATTCTAGCAGCACTTTTCATGGTACAGAGATGTTTTTACATAATTATTATTACAAATTGAAATTAATTATCCCCGCGGTAGTGTTAAACTTTTCACTTTTTCATTAAGGCATATTTTCTAATTATAGACGTCACGTGGTGACGTCGTGGTGAAGTGCTTCATGTAGTACAAGTCCCATTGAAGTCTGTAGAATGCATATTTATAGCAAAAGTTTTATGCTTGACTTTTCCGCTTTATTAGCGTTACATAATTATAAAAAAGTCTTAATTCGCCGATTTCTGGTCCATGTGCTGCCTTAACATACCCGCGGGGATCAGGAGAGAGTAAGAAACAGATGGAGCCATGCTATGTATTGGTAAAAGACATAGACAGAAAACCTAGGGAAACCAAAAGGAAACTACCCCTGACCAGTGAGAAGGGACAGAAGAAACAGAAAATGTAAATGTATGTATTTTTTTTCATTCTGAATAAAAATTGGAAAAAAATCAAAAATCTGTGTTAGTGTTATTGCTTTTGAGGAAATCCAGTTTGAACCGGCTGGCTGGCTAGACCGTCTAGACTGTGAAGCGTGACGTCATAATGACATTCTTTTGAATCGTTGCCAAAATCGTAGTAGCAGCGTTATGAATCGTAGTAGCAGCGTAGTGTATAATGTAAACACAGTATAAACATAGTGTAAGCGCCCCCCCCCCCTGTATTTAAGGGAAATAGGTTAGGGTTAAAAGGGGTTAGGGATAGAGGCCTAAGGGGAAATTAGGGATAGTTACGGTTAGGGGATAGGGTTGAGAGACAATAGGGTTAGTTTCACTTTTGTTTCTTGGTAATGAGGTTTTCAAAAAATGAAGCTAGACTGTGAATGAATGCGTGACGTCATAATCACATTCTTGTAATGTTTTTTTGCACACGGCGCATTTACCTGTATAGTTTAGCATAAACAGTGTAAACACCCAGTATTTAAGGGGGGACTATATGTAATGAATTAACCCACCTATCCCCCCAAATCTACACTCTCCTGACCCAGCTATCCCCCAGGGGGGACTGTACTGAGTTGATCCGGCTATCCCCCAGGGGATGCACTCAGTTGACCCGGTCATCCAGCCTGCTTCCGGCTAGGACATTTCTGGCTAGCCCACTTCCGCTAGGGCCCACTTCCGCTAGACCACTTCCGCTCCCGGCTAGCCCACTTCCGGTTAGCCCACTTCCGCTTCCGGTTCAACCACTTCCGGTTATGATGTCACTTCCGCCCCGGCTAGGCTGCTTATACTACTACGGCTTCCAACCATACTGCATCTTCCAAAGTTGGGAGTTCCTGATCCGCTCCTCCCGAAAGGGAACGGGTTTCTGATCCGGAACAGATCAGAGACTTCCGATTTGGAAAAAGGACCGTACTGGGGTTTTGAAAATTACAAGAAAAAAAAATCAGATTGTTTACCTATCTTTGTTTTCTCTGGCGCAGTTCAGAGTAATACAAAACGTTGGGCATCTATTCCCTCAAACAATAGAATATACTCTGCAAGATGGAGAGGGTCAAGTTCGTGGAATAGCTCGAAATAAAGAAAAAGTGAGCTATCTCACATACCCCCCCCCCCCCCCCCCGAGTTGCACTGACAAACTGTTCATCTCTATATTCAAGGTATGGCCAAATGCCTAAGTTATAAGGTGTGGAAATTCCCGGAAAAAATAAGGAATCGGAATCTCCTGGTAATATGCACATCTACACATTGTGTCCTAAATACCTGCAAAGTTTGACGAAATTCTGTGCTGCCGTTTATGAGGAGTTGCGCTGACAAAAAAAGAGGACGGACTGACTGACGGACGGGTAAATACATTATACCTCCCGCAACTAGTTGCGTGGGGTGTAATTCGGAAATCAAAGTTCTCAGAAGCACAGAGAGCCGGGCTAATTTACAGAGTAGAATTATTGAATTTCGTACAGGAATCATACGTTTAAATTGTATTAACAGATAAAAAAGAATATCAGATTTAAAATTCTGAAGAAAAAATACATTTTAAAACTATCAATGTAAATGATGAGACACTGACAGTGAGTTTTGATCCTAATACCATGGTCCGATTTATTTTGTCAGAATCAGAATTAATGCGATATTGCAGCTGAATGTAAACAGACAGGTCAGTCTGGTTCCTTCTCCTGCTTTTCTTCGTATGTGTAGAGAACCAAGATACATGTAACACTGGTTATCAAAAATCCCTACACTAATGAACTATGAGTTAAGTCTAAAGTTTTCAAAGGTTACTAAATATGTTTATTTATTTAGACAAAAATTCGTTTTATCATTTTTATTGCTTTATAAAGCGTTTGTATTATCTCAAAAGCGGTTAAGAGTAAGAACTATATTTTTACACGTAACTTTAAAATGGCGACTATGGGGTTGACATCCTGTGTTGAACAGGATCGCATAAGCCGGCAATTACTCTGCTCTTTGAGCAATAAGGCCGGCTAAAACGAATTGTCAAAACAATTATTATACGCCCGGATCTATAGATCCATGGAGTATTTGAAATATGAGGAATAGAGACCTCATATTTGGTATGCATTCTTAAAGCTTTTTCAATTGATAACAGAGTCAGTGACCTTGTCTATGACCTATTTTGTTAAGGATAGAAAGAGAAATTAAGGACAGGCCCCCACTCGACCCAAACTGCATCAGGTACTGGTTGATACAATAAAGACTTTGTTGAAGATAGTTTAGGAAAGATAGTTCTTTTCTGATAGCACCAGTCTTGTAAATATTCCCTATATTCCAAGAGGTCAAAGAAACCGTAAATTCCAATGACCTAAAAAATAACCCAACTAAGTTGATAGTTAATAGAGGATGTGAATTTCGAGGCTGAAAAAATGAGGAGTAGCAGTTTTACTCTGATCCATTCCGTCGATAATTATGGATAAATATTTCTCTGGATGCAGTCTGACATTCACTTGGTGTTGATAATACGTCCTCCTCTCTAATTTTAATTAAGTGTATGTGTGAGAGTGTGTTAGGGTGAATGTACGTATATAAAGGAAGATGTGATGCAAATAACAAAAAAATATTTATTTTATATTAAAACACCTTGATAAATGATGGAAAATGAGTTAAACATACATTTTCATACTTCTATGTTAAATTCAACTTGCTTACTGTTTCGTTATCTTTTCTCCTTTAGAACGTCTTGCTCTCTACTGTCTCTGGTTTCTCCGAGACGGATTCTGATTTCGGTGCGAATATACACTTTGAAAATTTGTTGCCCTGTTAATTTTAAAGAAGATAAGCAATGAAATTAATTATTTAAATGAATGTTGCCTGTTTGCATTAGTGTAAATAGTTTACAGATAATAACTTCTCCCACCTCAATCCCTACACACCACGTGACAAATTTCAATCAATCGTAAGGCAGGATTTCACGGGAAAAAATAACAGAGGTGGGATATATTGAATTTACTTTTTTCCACACTGGAAGACGGTGACAATTCATATAAAATTTGACAAATATTTTGTATGTAACAAGTTAACTTTTGAATCAGTTGCAAAAAAAAAAAAAAAAAAATAACAGCCCTTTTAGGAATATAAAGCCTACCCTCTTCTCCCAGTCTTTTTGCCACCCCTGTTTTGATTGATACTCTTTTCCTCTCAGCTTCCTTCTTCTTTGTGGAAGACTGCAAATCTTGACATTTATTCTTTTCCTCTTTGGTCGTGCGTCCATTTGCTGGAATTTTAACACGCATATATGTATGTATCTAGGATATCGGAATGTTGTGAATAACTTTATTCTTTAAATTTATACATTGTAATTATGACATATGTACTGGTGAATATAAAAATTAATAACCATATTGTGTTACAAAACTATTGAACTTGTCTGCATTACATTATTTCACAATTTACTGCAATTATTGTTTTCCGCCAAAAATGATTTCAGCGATAGGTGAACACAATTTCTCTACTATAGGCTAGTATGAGCCTATAACGACAACTTGAATATGTGGAAGTTGTGACTTGTCTGAGAATAATGCTTATAATCGTTCTCTGCCATTGTTCTTAATTCATTATACACAGATATTTTTTGGAATTGCAATGTGTGGCGCTTCAATTCTCCATAAGCGTCAAAAGTGGCTCTGCGAAATCGGTCGGTCAGAACCTTCTCCGGTCTCCTCGACCTTGGTTTCGTTAACATGCTGCTTTGCGGAACATGGGGAAAGATGGATCTGTGAAGGTATCTTTTCGCCATAGTTGTTTGCATATAAGAGGAGCCATGCCATTGCTTACATTGATCTAGTTTGCGTCTTCTTTATCCTGTGCCTCAAGAATAACCCTTTGTTTGTCTGTTTAAAAATATGTCAAATCTTATTTATTATGAATATATTTATAGTAATGTTGCTTTCTACATAACCATACCAATCGGGTCGAGATGAATATAGGGTTTTATACGGGTTTTATTATGTATTGTCCGTCCTCTATCTGTATTTCCTTTCGTCTGTTACGCGATGGCGAACATATCTTTTATCCGAAACTTCTTTCTTATCACTGAATGAAATTTGATGAGTACTTTTCAGAATCTTTGATACAATGACATAATGCTCATTCTCATTTGTAACAAACATCTGTCTTCAATATTTTAATATAACTTCACATTCATTGTGAGATCATTTTTGTGCAGGGCAATAAGTTTCGAAAAAAATTGACACAACCAGGAAAGTTTCGGCCTATGTAAATTATATTCCTGCAGTAACAAAAAATACATACGAGATTAATATTAATAATTATATCAATTATTAAAAGGTAGACAAAATTCAACTTGACTCCTCTACCATTGTCAATCTACTACTGGACTGACTTGATGCCAGTTGGAGTTCTCAACATTGCTTTAACTGAATTTAAAGTTGTAAAATTAATTAGTTTTATAGTTATATTCTTACTCATTTAAAATCATGATATTGATTTTAACTTCTTTAGTGAATAAACTAATTATAAATTATTTAAGCATACATTTAGTGTATTTATGACACATTGAAAGTATATCTAACAAAAAATAAGAGAAAACATTAATAAATATAACACGACTGAAATGTTGGATGGAGACTGAACCTTTTCTATGTCTAAGAACAGCTAAGCCCTAAATAGGAGTCTACAAATCCCTTTCCATACAGATACTATTATTACATGTATATAGCCATGACCATGGAACGTAGGTAACATATTCTTATGAAATTATATAGTTCTCTTTTCTGATTTGTATGGTGTTGTCCACCTGTGAATTTAAACTTTGTTTTTCCCCATCACTTCTGACAACTGTTATCCTCCTACCATAAAGTGATGGAGGAATCATATACCAGGAAGGTAGACCTTCGGGATCATTAAGATTTATGACTGAAACGTGTGTTTATGATGGTAAAACAGGGGGTTCATTGGTATACAGATGTCTCCATTGGTGATATGGTGCCGAAGCCGTTCAACTGGTTCTAGGACATTATCTTTTTCTTGTTGTGAGGGTTTCCTCAAAGGATCTTCTCTCTTCCCAGCCGGATTCTTAGTAGTGGACTTAAAATGTGGCTTCAAGACATTGTTACCCTTTGATGCTATTTTTTGCAGTCAGCAAAAACTATTAAAGGGAGTTAGAAAGAGTTCACATTCATCATTGGCAGATGTAATGCAATCTAGGACAGAGATTATACGTTATTGAGACTATGTTGTTGAACAAGGGACCATTCTTTATTTGGGACATAATTTTGTCCATTTTCCTTGTATACCTGAATTTTTGCATCATTGGAGATTTCAGAAATGCGCGTCTTTTCTCCAATGGCGTACCGATGACCTTGTCCTTATTCTTTTCAACAGAGACATTTTTTTTTATCTAAAGGGGTTGTATTAAGGTGTCTTTAATAACTAAAGAAATGACCTTGTGCATATTTTCATAAATATTCCCTTCTTCAAAGTCATGACAAACGCATGTTAGAATATGTCTGCAGAAATCTAAGCATGGTAATTTTTTTTACATTTTGTGTAGCAATAATTTTCAGAACATTTTTGTGCGTTTATAAAAATTGTATACAAATTGTTTTGAGAATGAAAACGTGTTTTCGTCAATTTGGCAAACTGCAGAATCGCATATGTCGAAACTACTTTGTCGACTCTCAAAAGTCTTAATATTTTCTTTAGAAAACAAACTAAATTTTTTCGATGCTCAATGTTTGAAATATAAGTTGTTCTCAATCTGAAGTAATGTTTCTAAAAGGACATCTATTCTACGGTTTCTTTTCCCTTCAAAGTAAACTGTTTTTAACTGATTATGGAAACTTTCTAGAAACTATTCGTATTAACTTTAGCATATTCACAATTTCTAAAACACATTGCCCATTTTTCTTTTCTAGTTGAATAAAAATTATTGACATATTTAAATAAAGCTGGATTAATATCGGAGAATCTTTGATCCAATACATCTGAATACTTATTATAGATTGACTCTGACTAGGCATCCATTGCAGCACATAACAAACAATAAATCTTTGATGCTGCTCCTTGCCTTTGATGCTGTTGAACTTTCAATCGCCAGCTTTTATGTATATGTCAAATGCAAAGGAAATGTTGTAAATCAGGTCAAAATATTTTTTTGCAGCACTCCATCCAGCATTATCTTCATCTATCAGTAGAATGTTAACTGTTGTTTGTGGGGACTTGGTTTTGACAGCACTTAAAACGAGTAATGACTTGTTCATTTTCTTTACTTGATGCACAATGCTACGGGGTAACCATGCCTAAATTCTTCAGGAACCAAAAGTGTAATTATAAAGTGTAGTTACATATTAATTTGAACGTAGAATCAATACAAAGAATTAAAAGTGCAAACTTTTCACACATTTTAGCCTGTTGTTTTGTCTTTATTGCTAAAATGATGTCTTCTTGATTGAATATCAAGTTCGCTGTCATTCTACATTTTGTTGTTTGTAAATTAAAATGGGATTAAATTTTTCTTCTTTGTAGCATCTACTCTTACAAAGAGTTGAGGTGCATCGTCGCTATGTCTGATAATAGTATAGTCAATATTTTCTTTTATTCAGGTTGTGAATTGTTTTCCCATCTATTAAATGATAATGTTTTAAATCTGTTGAAGTCTTCGCTAAGCGCACATTTCCTCTTGGTGGATCTTTCCAAGTCATGTTTTATGACATTGCCGATAAATTTGATGCCATGCTAACTAAAGCGGTACTTTCTTCTTAATTCAGCGTCAGTCCAACCTTCTAATTTCGTGTGGAGTCGAAAAATACGCTGTTTTCTGGGTCCAGGCGGGTGAATATGAAAGTTGGCGGCCATATTTAATCAAGGTTTTAACTTCTTAACCTACCTACCTAACCTAGGTGGATTAAGTTTAACACTGATTTAACACCTTGTTAACACAAACACAATTTTGAACAACAGTTAATCTTGTAGATTATTAACTCGGAGAAAACACTTTGTTAAATTTAAGTCTTTTGAACAACCGGGCCCTGGGCTGAATTTTCCCTTGCAAAGGTCGTCCATTTAACTTACAAGAACCCTTTTTATATTCCGTTTTTTTTACTGTCAATTGTACGTTTCTTCCCATACCTATGACAACCAAGGGTATATCTTAAACTGCTGTTAAAGTGCGAATCGGGAAAATCTGACACCAGCTACTATTGGTTTACATCAATATAGATTCATTTTACATCATGAGTCTCAGGGAGATACAAAGTGATTTACTTCACAGTGAGGCAGAAGCGATTGTTAATCAATGTAATTGTTTAACTGTAAAAGCTCATGGATTGAGTCAAAGTATTGCAGAGAAATTCCCACAAGCTAATCTCTATGCCACCCGCAGACCTCTAGGGACTACAAGTTTAGCCTTAGAAGAAGATAGAGGAATTCCAGGCACTATTAAGGTGTTTACCTCACAAACACCTGTGGTCATTTGTTTAGTAGCTCAGTGGGATTATGGAAAAGCAAGTCACAGACCTAAAAGAATTTCCACTTATCAGGACACAGAAGAAGAAATGGGAACTTTACCTTACCAGATTTATGCTTTTCTTATAAAATAGGGTGTGGTTTAGCAGGAGAAAACTTGACTCATTAAAGACATTATATTGAACAATTTGTACACACTTATGACAAACAGGTGTACATTCTTCATAAACATTAAGTGAATGTATGTGTTATTGCTGTTTGAAAAATTAAAAAATATATATATATTTGTGTTTTATGTGAATTTATTTTTAAAAAGAGACTTTTTTCCCCTTATTTATTATTTAAAAAAAAAGAAAAAAATTAAAGTTATTTTAAAAAGGAAAAAAATTATAAGTTTTAAAAAGTTATAAAAATTTAAAAGTGATCCGGTGTTATAACTTGAGACACACAACACGTTTCATTTTTTGACTGTAAAGTAAGCATCTTTTCTAAAAATGTGGGTGTCCCTTAAAAGGGCCGTTGGGTTTAAAAGTGATTTTTTTTTAGACAGGGTTTACTCCCTGTGTCTCCTGCATGGACCTCCGAACTCCCGTCTCTCAGAGAGGGGTGAGCGATGCCTGCCGGTCAATGGCTGCATGAAGTCTTCCGGTCTAGCGGGAACTGAGGGTGGTGGTCTTCTTGGTCGAGGTCGCTGCAATCTCACCCCGCGGGTGGCCCGGTAGCCTCTAGGGATCCAGGGCTCTCGCTGTCGACAAAGAGGGCAGCAGCAGGGGGTGATGTCTGTCTCACCAGAACCTGTGAGCACTGGAGACAGGCCGGCCTGTTCCTACAACCCGCACACACAAAGTTTGAGGGCACTCTGCAGATGCCGACCGGGAGTCCCCATACCCGGAATGGGTCGTCTAGGAAGGGTGGAATTTCCCTGAGCCATTGCAAACGTAGAGTGGAACTCAACCACGAATGACAGCGAGCTCTCGGAAGCGTCGGTA
>NW_026934189.1:0-112908 GCF_032062105.1 Saccostrea cuccullata | reverse complement strand
ACAGAATATACACAATAGTGATGAAGTATTTTCTTCTCCTTGTAGGCATTAACGTTGCAACCCAACAACCTTTTAGATATTGATATTGGACAACAAGCACAAGCCATTATGGATCATATTAGAAAAGGATCTAGTTCATTCGGATGTTTAAACTTAATTCCTTCTTCATCTTAAGTGTTCATTGTTCGAAAAATCACATGCAGTATCATAGAGAAATCAAAATCAAAAGGAAATTTGGAAATTACTGCCTCTTGATAATTCAAATCTACACTTTGACGGATAAAAATCGGACTAATTTGTATCATTATTCATTTGGTGGTTTATATTTTATGCTTCAAAATTATTCTAATGTATAGAATATTTTATTGTGAAAAGAAATGTTAAGATTATTTTCATTTATATCCTGTTTATGGACTTAAATTATGTTCATGTTTTATCATTATAAACAGTTTATATGAGTTTATATGATGCATATATATGTATCGTTTGATGGAGTTTTCTATAATTATTTTTTTAGTACAATATAGTTTTGTTTTTTGTGAAAACAGAGCTGTGAATTTGTTGCATTATTGTACTGTTTGTAACAGGTCATAAAATAAAAATAAGGACCTTAAAGAGGTTAATTTGAAAGAAAGATCACAGGATGGACTCTGTATGTCTTTTCGCATGATTCGCTGATGACTTCCCCCTGTGTGCGATTGAATTTCCACAGGGGACATTGACTCTAAACATCTTATGACTCGGATTCAAATTTGACAACACTGTTTAAGAAATAATTTGATAAATTTTAATTTTTTAATATTTTTATAATTCTAGATTTTAAGACTAGAAGCACAAAGTGAAAAAATAAGAATGATAAAAATTCCAGAACGGGATATCATAGTTATTAGATTTATTGAAATATATATACAAAAAAAAACACTAAGTAAAAATTTCTGGAGGCATTTCCTGTAAATTTCTTCCTAAATAATCACAATCTTGATTTTCTGTTGCTACTTTTATTGTACTTAACTTTGGAAAGTATGGTTTAGATTTTCATTCGTTTTATCTTTTGCTGACCAAGAACTTTTTGGGAAGTTTTTGAAAAATTAAAACGATATTATTTTCACAGTAAATTAAACTCTTTTACAAGAGATGTGACCTTTCGAATTCCCTTGCACAATCGTAGGATTCCTTATCAAAAGATGCTTTGTTCTGTGTTTGCTTGCCATGGCAACAATTGTGATGTAGAAGATGAAAGTGAAAAAAAGTAAAAAAAAATTGTTGACACGGGGAGATGATTGGAAAAGCACACCTTAGCTTTGGTTTAGATCCGGGTAAATTATGTTTTGTACTAACGACATTTTACATTTTTAATCCATATAACCCGAGCACTTGTCCATTTTAATGATATATTATATTTCTTCTATTATCAAGACAGATAGTTTAGCAAATTATGGCCAATGGCCAATGGTATTTTTAAAAAAAACCCATCATATTTCAGTTAACTGTTCTTCCCTTATGCTGACGCTTTTGTAAGTTTAAATGTCTTAAAACATTAAGGTAATTTTAAAAGGAATTAGAACAATAATCATTTGTCGTAATTGTATTATTTTGCATTGCTTCTGATCGAAGAACTAGAAGCCGTTGCTAATTTGTTGTATAATTGATCATGCATTTTATTAATGTTCCGAAACGTTAAACATAAATATTCAATACATCTAACAATCAACAAGAAATGGAGTCGTCAGTTAGAATTGGATGCATTTTTCTACTTGTCGTTTTTGTCGGTAAGATTAAATATCATCATGCTTAAACCACGAAATTCTTTCTTTACTTTTATGAGATAGATATTTTTTGTTTTTTATTCGGCTTTGTTGCTTTTTCTCTTTTCATTTTTTTTTCTCATTAAATAAGGTGGTTAGATAAGTTTATATAAAATTAATCAACATAAACTAGCTTATCATGCTTAGAGATCGAATTTAAGGAGGCTGGAGGGTCAACAAATTAATCCCAAATTAACCACCAGATTTAATTTATTTTTTTAGATACGGTATCTTTAGCTGTGAACTATCATTTGACAAAGAAAAAATTCAAAGATTTTAGTTTTAAAATTTGATCAATTTCTATATCTTTATATGGAGCTCTCCTTTTAAAGGAGATTGAAATAGTCTAGAAATGGCTGCCACCCCCGAGCCTCGTTAATTTCATGATATTGTATTGAATGAATTTTAAGTAATTTTGTTTACAATTATTGGAATTTAATAACAATTTTAAAACAATGATTTTGATTAAAATGATGGTTTGATTCCTTTAAGGAGTGTGCCATGGCAAATATTGCTATTACGATGGAAATATTTGGGCATATTACTGCGAATCTCAATGCAGGTGGGTACCAAATTGAATATAGAGTCAAGGAATGATTGTTACTAATTGTGATTAAACATTCCAATGACTTGACTACTTATTTAAAACTCATTAAATGCCCAAATGTTTTGTAACGATTTTTATTGACAAGGTTATTGAACTTTTAAATGAAATTCAAGCCTTAAAGTTAAAATAAACTTATTTCTATCTTTCATCAAAAATCTATCTTGATGGCAATATACATGTACCTGTCAATTATTTTCCCCATACAATAAATATAAAAGATTTTCGCATGTATTTTATAGAATACGTTTTACAATATTACAGTGAAGGCGCCAGCGTTGTAGGTGGAGCTGTGGGCGGGGTCCTAGCCGTTGCTATAGTAATCGGAATAACAGTGTGTGTTTCAGTACACCTGAAGTTTAAGCAACATGAAAATAGAACACATCAGAATAATGGAGCAATACCACATCGCCCGAACACACTTTCCCCTCTTCATGCTCAAAATTCAAGTAAATTTTTTTCATTAATAAATAATATCAGTGCAGCTGTCCTCTTAATTTAAAGAAAAAATGTACAGCTAAACTTATAAAATGCATTGTCATGAATGATATAATTTTACGATTTGCAGACTTTTTATGGTTTTTTTGTAGGTCATGTTCCTCCTCCTCCTGCATACATGTATCAGGAACCAACTAGGGCGCATCATTCTGGTACACCTGGTCACATGTAAATTAGAGGTCATCAGGGTGTTGACAATTTAAACTTTTATATCAACTTTTCATCGGAGAATGACCACTCCTAAAAGTATTTCAATTGATTCAGTGAATCTGTATAACACTCTTTCACAAAGATTTGAAATAAAAAAAAAATCCGAATTATGATTTTAGTTTTAACAAACTTATAATTATAGTCAAAACATTGCAGAGAGCAGGAAATCTTTTTTTTTTAAGAATGAACACTTTACATTCCACTTCCACTCCATACAAAAATATGAAATAATACCTTTTATAAGGAAACATTTTAAAATATTTCATAATGGCATATATATATATATATATATATGTTTTTGTGTCTTTATATATATAACGTACAACATTTGAATATAATAGATCATAATTTTCAATAGAGTAAACGTTTTTATTACCGAGTTATATCTTTATATTAAGGACATTGACACATTATTTCTAATTCAACCATAAAGTCCATGATAGGCTAAAGAATTAATATATTCAGTCTACTTGATGAACACATAGGGTTCAAGGTGGGTGTGACCGGTCCACGGGGAATGCTTTCTCCCACTATTTACCTGATCCTTCCTCTGGAATTACCGGTCTCTCCCTGTTAAGAGAATTGTATTGTCCGATTTCTGATATCACTGTTCGCTGTCTTCATAGGAAAAGAGAACGAGTATTTCTTTGTACAATGTAATAAGAACTTTGTACCTATTATCTGAATGAAAAAAGTAAAATAATGGCTTATTGCAATATTCAAAACCAGGACTGGTCATTAACGATTCATTTGTTGACGCTTGCCGAGATTCTGCACAAATATAAAAAATCTACATAAATATACATAAACAACTAGAAAAGTTTATAACAAATGGAAAGACAAAATGTTAACAGAATTCTTTTACATTAGTTTACTAATTAATTACTAATATTAACGACGTTGGCTCCTGATATTTAAAGTCTTAAACTTTTTTGTCAAGTATATTTTTAATTTCTACAAGCATAGCCAAATTAAAAATCAAATCCAAATATGGGGGGTCAATATGCTTCTTTTGGCGATAAAGTACAATAAATATGACTTTTTTGCATCTGTGTCTTAATCAAAAAATTACATCTTACACGTTTTCCCTCCAATATTTTATCTGAATAAAACATGGAACAGAATTAACTATAAGTCTTTTTTTAAAAAAGACACTTTAAAATTGTGACTAAGAAAAAGTTTCAAATTGCTTCACATGATCAATTATTTGACCTTTCTGCACTCACAAAGTGTGATTTTTCGGCATTGAAAATTTAATAAAAAAAAGAGAATAAGTCTTTTTAAAGTCTTAAACTTATGCTGAGTTTAAGCAGATAGGTCAAATATATTCATAAAAGAACATCAAAAGTGGGGGTGTATGATGTAAATTTTTAGATATTGCAAAAAATGTGACAATTTTATGGTAAATTGGCTAAATTTTTTCCTTGACTTAATAATATTTACTATATTTGTAATAATTCGTCGAAAGAATTCATAAGAAATAATTTAATAGATATTCCAGAGCAAGCATAACACATTTCACTGCAAAAACAATTTTTTTGTGCAACCAGCACGGAAAAATAGGATAGTAAAATTTGCAGAACTGTATATAGTTCAAAAAGGAAAAAAAAAGATAATTGTCTTTTAAAAAACCTTCCGCCGCAAAACATACTTTCTGGCTTAATCCTAAGTGAATGGAATCTAATTGCGGTTTTTGCAAGATATACTTTAATTTGCATTGTAAAAACTTAAAAAATGACACAGAATTTTAGAAAAAAAGGTCTAGACCAAAATCTAGTCAAAAGCACAGGATCGAACGTACTTAAAGGAAGTTGAACCTCTAAATTTTTATGTACATGAATAACAAATACATTGCGAATCATAAGCATGGAAGATATTAAAAAATCATCTTATGCATTTCAGAAATGATAACAATAAGTGTTTAAGTGCATTGTTCTTTCCACATTGCATAAAAAAATGATCGTAAAAGTAAAAAAAAAATGACAATAAAAATAAGTCAGACTCCATTCTATGCAACCATGGATGGGACATTTGAAAATTTATAAACTTCAAAGTAGATTTCCTACTTGACATAAACGTAAAGTAAACATGCCAATGCAAATAAATTGGTATCGGTGGGTTTAAAGTACCGACAAAAAGCTCCTACGAACACTGTGATGTGTAAATCCTTCTATCAGTGAGTCATGCAGGAAGATGTACTGCTCCTAAAAGTATCACAGAAAATAGAAAAGTATAAAAGGTGTCTAAAAGGAATGAAATACCAATGGTTACTTCATATAGCACAGAGCAGACAAAGCTTTTTTTACAAAGCAGATCTGGGGAATATTTGTAAAAAAAAAAAAAAAAAAAAAAAGAAGCGGTAGAAATAATTTAGAACTGAAAATTATTTTTACTTATCTCTCTAAGAAAAAAATAAAACATGTATTCGTTCGGATAAATATAAAGTCTTGCAAAATTTGATAGAGAACATTTTCCGTTAATGAGGCATGCTTTTTGTAATACAGTGAAGGTCAAGAGAGGAAAAAAACTTACGCGTGTTTGTATAGATTTCCCGCGTTGATGTCGAAGAGAAGTTACGTATCCTTTGACGTCAATTGTATGTTCAGCAGCGCCCTCTTCCAGGAGATAATCAAGGGAGATAAATGTCCCTGTCCTTCCTATTCCTGCACTAAAATGAACTGGTGTTGTTATTGACAAAACTATTTCTATTTTCATTTCAAAGTTCTAAGACAGACGTTTTGTGGATATATTTTGAAATTATTTAAAGAAATTTTGCTCAATTTAATGAATTATTGTATTGTTAAATAACTATATTTTGTTCAAAATTTTGTTGAATACCTGCAGTGAACAACAATTGGTCCATCTGATGATGTCATTCCATTTCTTACCAAGTCCCTGAAACAGATGAGCGAAGTCAGATCTTCCGGGACGGAGTTGTCAGGCCACGTGGTGAAATGAAACTGTGTCACTCTTTTTTCCTCTTCCTGACAAAGGGCGATAATTAGATTGTAATTGAGTGAAATGTAAATTTACAATAACAAAAGAATAAAATGAAATTTATACAGAGAACCTTAGGTCAAATGCCGAAGAAGATATTGATTACTACTGAATGTAGCTTTTTTTTGGACGATACTTCTCTATTTCTATTTTTTTTTATAATGCTCAGAACGTTATAAGATCAAACATACTATGTGTATAAACAAAATGCGAGAGAAGCACAGAAATTAAAGTGAACCCATTAATCCTTTTCTCAAAATTTTCCCTGCATGCTTGAAACCGTTATTTTATTTTTTGTAAAACTTAAAATGTTATTTTTATTTTCCTTGAAATTGCATTGTTAGAAATACCTTTAACATAAAAATTAAACGGAAAAAGAAAATACCAAAGACACATATGTGGAAGTACATGTACAAGTATGTGGTCACTATCAAACTCATACAAACTCATCAATTTAATGAAATTTTATTTTCCGAAAAAATAGATTTATTGTATATATAACCTGATACTGGACAATCAAATAACGTAGTACATAATGGTTATATACATCCTCTTTGTCCAGTTTAATGGTGTATGGACCAATGTTCAGCTCAGTCTCTGGCCAGTATTTCAGACATTTCATCTGGAAAAGTGGAAAATATTCTTTATTCAAATGTAATAGATGTCAAAAAGTATCGTCAAACATTAGAAATAAGCAATGTACCAGCAATGTACCAGGTGTTATTTTAAATAACTTAAAAGTAAAAAAGGAAACATATGCCACGCGTTTAATATATAAATCATATGTCTTTTACTTAATGAGATGATTAGCTATCATCCATCAACGTTTGTAGAAATATATATGTCCTTCACCTTATCACCTTCGCACAGGTTGGTCAACATAACGATTTTTGTGGAGTTGCTCTGCCATATTACCGTCCAAAAATCTTCTAATGTCTTAGGATTGAAAGGACCTATTTACATAAAGCTAATTGATAAATCATTCATTACTCATTATCTTTAAAAATAGACCTTAAACATACATTTTTCAGAATTTGATTTTTTTTCAGTTCAATTCTTTCACAGGATCAATCACAATTAAGGGGCACTGACCCTCTGATAAGAGAGATATCTTTCAAAGTACAAAATGTGAAACTAATCATAGTTTTTTCATCAGCGTTTCCTGATTGAGACTTCTAAGTAGTCAATTCGATGAAATCAAACATATGGTGGAAACATTACCTTCTATTTCATTTGCATTTTTTCCAAATTGTTTTTTGATATTTAACAATAAAACATTTAAACCCAATTTCAAAACCTTATAAATTGAAAAAATTGTATATTTGTAAGGACCATTTTTAAAATGGGTTAATGTTTCAAGTATATAATACAGAATTTTCTTTAGTATTACAGTTTTTTTTAACATTAAATATTTAGAAGAAACTTATTGAGTCCGGATATGGCCATGCAGTTCACTATCGCATCATTGCACCATCGTGTTTTGGTTTGATAATGCGATGACGATGAAGCAATGGTGCAATAGAAATGAAGTGATCGCATGATAATGCGATGACGATGGTGCGATAGCACGATGGAGCAATAGTGCGATGTCGCGACGGTGCGATGGCGATGGTGCGAAGATACGATAATGATGAAGAGATATTCACTTTTACTCTATAGTTATATCGCAACATCACCATCGCATTATCGCGCCATCGCATCATCGTCACCAAGCTATCACTCTAAAGCTCCATCGTAACCACACCATCATTTCATCGTTATCGCACCATTGCATTATCGCCTAATCGACGTTTTAGTCGATGCTCGATGTGCGATAGTATACACTTATCCACTGGGTGTGAGTGGGATAACTCTCTTAATATCAAACCCATGACAGAGAACTATTCCCCGAGGGCTTGCCCGAGGGGAATAGTTCCTGTCAAGGGTTTGATAAAAGAGCTATCCCACTCACAACCAGTGGATAAGCGTTTTATTATACTGATGTATAATATAATTTCTGAAGTTTGAATTTGTTTTGGAGTAAGATAATTCTGCAAGAATAATCTGAAATCCTGATGATGTCACAATATTATGCTAGTGAAGTCATCATGACATCATCAGTTTAAAGATTTATCGCTGGAAATCACAATTGGCGGCAACAATTGTATGAAATTTTTTTGAGGGTGGATAGCAAAAAGTATACCCCGGGGTATAGCTTTGCTATGCGTGGGCTATAAAGGATAGCTATTTTACCTTCTGAACTTTATATAGGAAACGTTTTTACAGAAGTATAATAATGAACTATATGACCATATCCGGATTCCACAGAAAATATTTTTCCCTTACAACCCAATACTGCATTGTGATATTCTGACTTAGGAAGCAGCGCTCTATGACGTTTCCTAGCAAGATTTTAATAGGTATGATACTAGGTATTATTTTCATATACACCTCAAATTTTAAATTCAATGTTGTAATAGTGAATCGTTATTCTCTCTGTTCTCTGTCTTAAAGTATCGTCATATCATGATCTGGCATAAAAATCATTTATGAAAAAGTAAGCAGTGCATCATCCTTCAAACTATTTTTCATGAGGCTCTAATGTTATTGTCGTTCATGAAAATCAATATTCGAAATTTTAAATCCTCTTATAGCAGAGTGTCGACACCCCATAATGTCATACGTTATAATCAGGAACTATCAAGACAAATATCAACAGATTGACTAATATTCATTAATTGTTCAAAGTTGAAGCACTTAGGGAATAATAGTTATTTTTTTATAGATAAAACTTAAAATGAACCTTGTACTTTTTATAGATAAAACTCAAAATGAACCTTGTACAGCAATGTAGGCTTGTTCCCTGTTGAAACCCTTAAATAGAATACAAGTATTGAAACACCATTTATATATTATACAGTCACAACTAAAACATATAAGTACTTCCTAAGTGCCATGAATGTCTAATAAAATGTCAAACATTTAAAACTGCTTTGAAAAAATTTCCTAACAAAAGTATTTGTAATTCCTGAAATACATCTTATAAAATCATTTAATACTGACATGAATATATGATGCATTAATAAAATCATCATCTTCATTAGCTTCTGATCTGTGGATTTTTACACGATTATAGTCATCTGAAAAAAGGAATGTAGATTACACAAAATGAAATGTTCGACTCCCATAAACCGAAGGAATGGAATCTGCAATATTTATTGAAAAAATATATCCCAGTTGTGAGACTTTATTTCTTTACTTACAAGGATAGATTCCCTTGTATCGGCTCCCCTTCCTGTTCGAAGCTTTAAGTGCGTCCGAATAAGATTCCAATAAACCGTTCGGAAGGTCCTATAATTACAATTAACTGATTCATTCAATAAATTAAGGATTCGATTTGAAAATTGAATGTTTACTTTCGAAATGACACATTGGTTGATGAATACCTTACTCTATCCAAGATATTTTTTTCTTAAAAAAGGGAAAGGGAGAAAAAAAAAATTACATTACATTAGGCTGTAAAAGATTCTGTAATTCTTGACTGAATGTTAAACTTCAAATGACATTCTGTTTCTGAGCAAAGCCCTGTAATTGATTTTAGTGATTGCTTTTAAATACTCTTTGTCGAAAATGTGTTTTTAAAAATTTTAAATACTGATCGAAATGACGATAAGTATTTCGTAAAGAAAGTATAAATAGACTGATATGTATTTTGCAACGTACATCAAATTCTCTCTCTAGTATACCACTGCATTTTTTTTCTGGTAATTCCCTTATAAATTGTTCTAAAGATACCCTCTGTGACATCAGATTAGAGTATTCTACGACAACGACTTCCTCTTCTACGTAATCAGCCTCGTTTTGAGGAATCTCCTCTAGCTCTGACTCGTTTGTTGACTCTGATCTCTGAAGATTTACGGCTAAGCCATTTTCTTCTTCATTGTTAGACTTTGCTTTCTTCAGCCTATATTCAATATGTTGAAAAATAATCCAACAAAGCATTGCTTAAAATGAAATAAATACATTGATATTAAAATTAATTTTGCCAATTTGGAACCTGATAACTAATAATTAATTATCATTTTAATTGTTTAACCAGTATGGTCTGATTTAAAGTGAAAATATTTCTTAAATTATCAATTATGAATTACATACAATGCCAATTTTATGATGGTAAGTGTGCGATGTATATTTCAATAAATGACTCAAATACAAAGATAATTCTGGAAACCACAAATATATGCAGAGAATAAATCAATTTAATTTTTCACGACGACAAAAAATTAAAATGTGTAAGTAATCAAGAATAAAAAATATTAACTGTTTTTTCTTGTTCATTAAAATACAATATTGAATTGAGTTTATAAAATTGAAAAGTTGTTAAATTTTGAGAAAATCAAGAAATACATACTTTGATACGTGGAGAAAAATGATGACCAGGAGTGATAAAACAACCAACGCACTCAGAAACACCAAGAGGATTGTGAATCTATTTGGATTTTTCTCATCTTTCTCTTCTAAATAGAAACGCGTCTGTACCTTACATGCCCCGTGTTTATAAAAACAAATGATTTAACAATTAAAGCAAACTAGGTCCAGCACACATATTGACTCGTTAAAAATTAAAATTGAAGCACAAAATAATATTTGTGAAAAGTTAAGTGCCCCAAACTATAAAAATATCTTGAGAAATCATTAGCTACATGCATAATTTTTTTTAATAAAGAGTACATAAAAGAAAAGTTTACCTATTTGCGCAAGCAAAAGAAATGTATATTGGTATACCATGCTCTGGTATATATTTCATATGTATTTCAAACACAGGGAAGTTTACAAGAGGGGTCGACTAATTATATATTACAAATATGTATTCTTTCCTCTATATGACAGTAGTATATATTGTATTATTTAATACACAGTATATTTGAATAAATATAAATACCTTTAAGGTCATCCATTAGATCAGCACTAGTCTTTTTCTGATCGGAATTGGAACTGCTTACATCTTCAATTCTATTGTCTATAGAAAAAATATACCTATAACATGTATAATAGCTTATCAAGTAAAATGATGAAGACTGGTTGCAATGGAATATGAAGATAACAAACAATAATCACGCTCAAACATGTCTATTGGAATCGGAGCAAACACGGAACTCTAAATACATCATAGGTCAGGCGCCACGTCGCCTTAAATTCTTTGTCATAATGGGGCAAACAGAAAAAATATATCTAAACAATTGAATGTGAATGATGTCCAAACACTTTGTATGAAAATGGCGATGGATTGTATTTGCTATAAGGATATCGTATCCACTATAGTCTTTTGATAGCCTTTCGTCCTATCTGTTAATAGCTTCTTATCATTAGTACATGTAGAAGACTTGCAGACTTTTAATTCTTTAGTAGAATTTGAACTAAAATTGACTTTTCTTTATCATTAGTATGTAAGCAAGACAAGATTGACCATTTCTTATTTAGTATACTACATATGTAAATAAAAAGATGTAAACTGAACTGCTAAAAAGACGCCAAAACAGAAAATGTGCAAGAAAGAACAAGAGAAATTACGGTTTGATTCGATATTTTTTTTCATCAACCTACAATCTGTAGACATTTGAAGTTCACAGTTTTTTCCATGATATCCATCACTACAGTTATTACATCTTCCGGTCACTTGATCACATGTTTTAATGCACGTTGTCGGACATCGATGTTGACAAAAATCTCCAAAGAAAGATCCAAAGCAATGATTGCACACACCTGATATAGGACGACAAGAAACACACGCCTTTCTGCACTTAGCACAATTTATTCCATAATGGTAGGCAGGACAAACTACAATACATTTTTATCAAAACTGGCACTTTGTAGCACACTATGAAGTGCATTGATAAATTCTAGTGGTCATGCTGTATTGAATATTATTCATGAAATCCATTACTCAATATTTCAAATGATATTTTTACATGTGAATTTGAATCAGAAATTGTTTTAAAAAGAAGCGCTTGTAAGAAAAGAAAGTTGAATTGCTGAATGAAATTTAAAAATGGTGTTATTCATATCCGATAATTGCAACATTCGAAATACCTATAGGATGTACTTCAAACAGTGTAATTGGTCCTTCATCCTTCCTTTTTATTACCATTGTGTTCCCTATCATTTCTCTTTCACATTCTACGATATACTGGTATTTTGTAGATGGGTTTCGTAAATCAAATTCTCGGCAGAGAGTCGATTCATTCGGAAGGAGCTGCTTTTTAGCTGTTATATGCAATTCGTAATCTCCTAATTAAATGTAGATTCGAAAGTGAACCATGTAATAGTTTCAAGTAATTCCTTTAGGATTTCTGAAATTTTACTCTAAATGAACTATTTCTATAAAATACCTCCTCTCAAAGAAATAAGTATCCATTTAATCCCATATGTATTTTCCATTATCATAAACCATATTGCATTTACTGTTTCCTTTGTTACAACGTACGAGTCTAGATTGCCATCAAATGCATCCTTCCCGTTTAGATCAACAGACTGGTTTTTTAATGGAACCATTTGAAAGGTTTTGAAATCTAGTCGCGAAGAAAAACAGAACATAATATTATGCAGGTCTAATAAATTCCCTTGGAAAGTAAAAAAAATGAAAACATTAATTTATCAAAGTCACAAAATTTACTTTTTATCTAAATAAAAAAGAAATTCGAAAAATTCTTACCTAATGCTTTGACTTCGTTAATTTGCATAGCACCATAATCTAATTTCTTTATGATGATTTTATTTCCAAGCACATTTCCGGAGGGATGGCAAGTTACAATTTCAGTCTTAGGGATTGTATTGCACATTCTCTCAATCTGTTTACAATTTCGATTTTCGGATGTGTCTAATTGTATATAGATGCCATATCTGCCTTTAAAAAACAAACACCAGCTAAATGTTTACACAGGAAAAAAATTAATAAAGTATTTACTGTAAATCACTTTTTATTCGCGAGAACTTTATTTTAGCGTAATTACGCGAGACGGTATGTTCGCGAAAATGTCATTTTCGCGTATAATAGAATTCCTTAAGATTATATAGAGCAATGACAACAATTCGTGAAAATTTTGTCTCGCTAATGAAGATTCAATGACTATCTCGCGAAAATAAGGTGTCGCGAAAATTAAGTGATCTACAGTAATTTCGAACATACACACATGTTTATAAACCGTTATACAATGTTAAATGTCTTTGAGAGTTTTTATATTCCAAGAATCAAAATACATGTACCACAACTAATGCTGAGGAAAATCCAAAAGATTTGATGAACTCTATCAAGTGTCATTGACCACGTCTGGTTTTTGCCGTCCAGAGTCAGAGAATATGTCTCCATGTCACCATCACAAGCATTATTTGCAGAATGTAGTCCATTTGTGGAAGACTGCTGTGCTTCACATCTTTGACTCTCAACTTCTAAACAATCTCCGAAATACAACTTTTCAAATGATTTTACATATAGAATTATCTTAGTAATTTCTTTTATCTTAAAAAGTATGATTTGATGCATGTGCATTTACTAAATGTATGATTTCTAGTATATTTATACTTAATGTTAATTGTTTGATAATTAAAACTAGAAGAGATTAAAGACCTACCATGTATTATATTTACAAAAAGTAACACATTGCAGTAGTAAGTCCATAGAATGAAAAGCCTTGACGCTGTTACATGTAGCATCATTCACAGGCATCAATAAAAATACATGTAAAGGGTTTTCTCTGATAAAATGAAATTCTAGCGGAAATGTTTCCGTGTCTGGACTTAATATAAAAAAAAAATTAATGCTTTGTCTCTGTTTTGCAAATACAGCAATATATATGCAAAAGCCGGAAGAAAATGACCACGATACAAATCAGATTTGTTATTATATATATTTCAGGTACACCATGTATATTCTAATACGTACGTGTAGGACTCCAAAGTGCGATATTATAACCGTTGAAATTGTCTGGAGGTGGGGGGGGGGGGTGGGGTGGGGTTGATATTCCTTTAAAAAATCCCATATTTGTTAAATGGGATTCAGATCCGGAAATTTGACAGTACATCATCACGCAGATGCCTTTTGGTCAATATCCTTGAGCGTTTAGCACGAAAGTGCACCACTTTAAGGATGATTCAGACTGCTTGAGATGATATAAGACTGACACGAGCACCGATTTCTTATCATTTTCATACGATTGAAATTGATTGTTTTCATGTTTCTTAGAATGTTTCAGGACATTTTACCACTCTTTTAATCTGGTGTGACGGGAAACCTTGGCCTCAGACGAAGATCAACATCATTTCCTTTTTGGTTAAATTTTGTCCAAAACTTTCAAAATGGGATAAACTGGCGATGAAAATGACGTATAGCCTATAGAAAAATGTGTTTAAATGGGTTTTGATACGGGTTGTTAATTTTTAACAGTAATATCAAGGATAATTAAAGCTAAAATAAAAGTTAGTAAAACGTGATGCAATGATGATCCAGATATCAACATCTCAATGGCTCTCCCTTCTTTCTCAATGGCTATTTTGCAAATTAGTGTGTTTTACTGAAACCAGTTTATAAAATGTGCTAATGATCACAAAAAGATGCTAATTACACAAAACACGTGCCGCAAAATACAGATTTATTGTTTCTAAGCTTCGTCATGGAACATTGGTTTTCATCAGTGATATTTGATTTTCTTTCAACTATTGTTGAGAAGATTCATTTGTTGCAATAATTTGAAAATATCATATCATTCTATAAAGTAGTTTTTTACTAAATACATTTATTAGAATGAACATTTAGAAGTTTAGTTAAGTGTATATTTCCAAGATTTCGTAACTGAATAAGTGTTACTTTAACAAGTTTCCTCATAAAAAGTTAAAGTACCTATTTTTGTGCAAAATACCAAAGGTGGAAATTTATTGTTTTATTCAGTTGTAAATCAGTATCATGACCAATCTCTAATATCTTATCCTTTGTACGGATTTTTCAACATCGATGGTTTAGATCTTGCCAAAGTCCAATGGTCTGCACCAAACTCTGATGGTTTTAAACATCAAGGTCCGATGGTGCGGAAAATAATTAACATTTGTGACGTCATATATAGTACTACAGCGCCAAATTTTAATGGTACCACATGCAACGATCTTAGATAAATACAAATAATTATGCGAGGAAAACTCTTATTTCTCGGTTGGGTGCGAAACTAAACCTAATCTGTCAAAAAGTGTGTAAGAATTGTTACCGAAATAGACTCGGGTAGTTGCAAGACGAACCCTCATCAGTTGCATAGTGTGCGAGAACTAACCCTAAACTTCTCTGGTTGGTTAAAAGTTATCCCATATCCAGTTTAATGATGTGCAAATACTAACCCTAATCAGTCAAGTAGTGTACGAGGACTTAAATAAAAAAAAAATCTCTATTGGATGTAAAATCGTTAAAATTGTATGCTAGGACAAATGCAGAAATGATTGATTTTTAAGAACAGCAACGTCTAGGATTAAAGTCGGAATACATCAACGTTGATTGTTTCAGCGCAGCATTGAGCCGACTAAGGCATGTCCATCCATTGCACTTTCACGCAGGGTGTCTCATAGGAAAGGAGCCATCGGAATTTGGCGTGATCATCGGAATTTGATCTCCCGATCGACATCAACGCATCGGGCTTTGATGCAGGCCATCGGGTTTTGGCGAGATCATCGGACTTTGGAGTCTTACACACATGAAATATACAATAGAATTTTTTTTTTATAGTCCACTTATTATTCTCGTTTTTTGAAATATCGATATATATGATGTACCGTAAATAGGCAATTTTTTATACTGATGTATTTAAGCAAATTTTGGTCAAAATGCTTTTGTTTGATTGTTGCGTTTCAAAATATTACGATTTATCATTGGCCCAAAAATTAAAAAGGGCTTAAAATTTCCATAACAAAATAATAGTTTCGCATTTACATACCATAAATAACGCAATCCATGTACATAAATTACATTCCGCATATGTATGTAGATGCAATATTTAACTGTGCCAAGGTTTAATAATCAGATAGAAACATTTTATAAATAATCTAAATTGTCGTTATATTGTTGTCAAATTGAAAAGCGGATTTAAAGTTCAAAATATATATATTTTAAGTCCAAAAAATATTTTCAGAAATACAATTTAGAATAAATGTCGTAGATGAAACGTACTGAATTTACAAAGAATATTCTTAGATTGACTCACATACAAACTCACTTATATCTGATCTTTGACAACTCTGCCACTTATGTACTGTCCAGCCAGTTAACGTTAGGATAGTGAATTGCATGATAGGGGAAATCTGCATGTTTGACATGAATTTAAGGGGTACCGACCCCCTGATAAGACAGATAAATTTCAAAGTACAAAATATAAATACTACTCATAGTTTCCTTTATCAGAGAGTCCTGATTGAGACCTCTGAGTATTCAATTCGATGAAATGTAACATACGATGGAACCATTACTTTGTATTTCTTTAGTGAAGGATATGGAGATAACGAACAGTTTCAATATCAAAGTTCATAAAACAATACAAAACAGGAGCAGAGCAAACAAAACATCAGAGGTGGGTTTAGGTGCCATAGAGGATTAAGCATCCCCTGCCAACCGGACATTCAAATGCCTTTTGGTTTTTCGGGATATTGAAAATATTCAAAACTGACATATGATTTTGTAGAATTTATTCCTTCGGAAGGAATTATAAGTACAAGTTGGATTACCACTTGTAAAATTAAATCCAAGTTCTTCTAAAATACAATTTTTATAATGAGCGTTACAAACAAAGAAAATGTCGTTACCTGCTTTGTCAGCAAGGACCAGTACGTACTGATCATCTAATCTATCGAATTTCCCCCCCCCCTTCTGGATTATTGAATGCAGAAGGATAGACGGTTTTCATTTTGCCCCTCAACTTTTTAATTCGCGATTTCGATCTGATAGCATTCTGATGCCATTGTGACATTGTGTCAGCGTCATTCCTTTTCATATCTGGCCCATCGTCTGGTGTACTCTTAAACAGAATCCATAATATTTATGAAATTCTGACACCAGTTGAAGGACCTGGGTTCCCTATATTTAGGACCTTTTAAAATAAGTTATCTACGGTCGTCATTATTGACTATATTTACGTCACCTGTAATAAAGTGTCCAGCAGGATTATCGTTATAGGGCGAAGAAGAACATGAACACAATGGTCGATTATGTTTCAGATACTCGATATCCAGGCCATGTAAAATTTTACTGTAATTGAAAAATTTGGAAGCAATGGTCGATGTATTTTTGTAGGAATACAAGGTGTAGTCTTTAACTTGAAATATGAACTTGAAATATGGTGGTATACAAGACTGGACTCTTTTGTGATTAAGAATATTACTTATATTTACCGCGTCAATTCCTTTAGCTAATTTCTTCCTCATTTTTATTATATTTAACAATAAAACATTTAAATCCAACTTCAAAAGCCTTATAAATTGAATAATAATTGATAAAATTATCAGAGTTTCCTAATTAAGACCTCTGAGTAGTCAATTTGATGAAATTAAACATATGATGGAAACATTACCTTCTATTTGTTTGCGAATTTTTCCCCAAATCGTTTTATTATATCTTACAATAAAACATTTAAATCCAACTTTAAAAGCCTTATAAATTGAAAAAAATGTATTTTTTTAAGGACCATTTTAAAAATGGTTTAATGTTTAAAGTACTTAATACAGAATTTTATTAGTATGATATTTTTTTAACACGAACAATGTTTCGAAGAACGATAACCCCTCCTCACGGATGTATTTTTTTCTTACAACCACTTACTGTAAGTCGTTTTAATTCCACGGTGTTAAAATTTCACGATATCTTATAAAATAACATTTGCGATTGTTTTAATTTCACACTGCAAGAAATTAATTCAAAATTTCTTATAAGCATTTAAACGCTTTAAAAACTTATAATAAAATACACAATGGGTTTAATTTCGCGGAAAATTAATATATCGCAAACATAGCGAAATTAAAACCATCGTGAATATTTGCCAATCTTCAGTATAACATTGTGATTTTCAGACTTAGAAAGCATGCTTCATGATGTTTATTTTTATAGGTATGATACTAAGTATTATTTTCATATACACCACATATTTTAATTTTAATGCTGTGATAATAAATCATTACTCTTCCTGTTCTCTGTGTTGAAATATCATGATCTGACATAAAAATCATTTCTCACAGCATTAAATTTAAGAATAGGCAGCGCTTCATACTATTTTCCTGTGGCTCTAATGTTATTGTTGTTCATGAAAATCAAAATCAGAAATTTTAAATTTTCTTAGTGAAATTTATAGCAGAGGGTCGGGACACCTTAAGCACTGATATTAGGTAGAGCTTAGTTATTGATACGAATACAACTAATGATAAAGGATCACTTCATTATAAATAGGGAGCTGATCTATAGGACCCGGCTTGGATTTTTCTCTACAAAAAGCTTGTTGTTTTCCGTTCTGATCAATGGCATTAGGCTGAATACATATAACAATTTGTTTTTCTTTAATATTTATTTCAGTGAGTAGAGGTAGGAGGAATGCTTTCATTGATTTTCTGAGTTTGATATCTCCAAATGTAATAGATATTTTCTTTACTTCTCCTTGTGCATAATGGCGATGTCTACTGTCTCCGAAATTCAATTTCTTATATCTAAGCTATTTATCTGTTGATATAATAAAACATGCCATTAATGTGTGCAAATTATATAGGCCTGAATGAGATCCAAGGAAAAGAGTTACTAATATATGTAGCCAAAATCAATGTGATTAAATTCTAAGGAATATATACAATTGAAAAACATCGCGCCTCAATGCTGCCATGAATACCTGTATCGAGTAATACAATGTGAGTTATTCTTGTCCTCGGTGAAAGTGTACTTATATGAAGTTTGTTCCGTCTGACTGACAACTGTACTTTGGATGGTTACGATTTGATAGTCCTCTCTTTAGTGTTTCTTATATCAAGAATGGACATGCATAAAGGATAGATAATTAAAGGAAAATACACAAGTTTATAAAAAAAAATCAAAATAGTCTTTGAAAAGGCAAAAATTTAAAACTTTAAAAGTGTGGTGCCAGGTGGATTCGAACCCCCGACTTCAAAAATAAATTATCCATGGTGTAAAAGTCAGCGTATATATCAACTGAGCTATTCATGGTATAAGACTTAATAGTATAAATTTTAAGCAGATTATCAAAATCATGTTTCCTTAATTTTTTTTAGTTTTTTTTGTGAATTTCGACCCTAGGGCAGGGGTGCCCCTAAAAACAATCCTATCTTAAATTATTCCTTACAACCCAACCTATCAAAATATCACAATTGTAATTAGGGGCAGGTCTGCCCTAAAGGACTTCTAGGCCAAAATTCATGCAGATATCAATGCTTTAACAGACAAAATGGTGATTCGGCTAACTTTGGAGGTTTATTGTAAAGTTGAAAATAATAAATTTTAGGTATAGAATACAAATTTGAAAAATTTAGTTATATATACGGTAAAAAAAAAAAAAAAAAAAAAAAAAAAAAAAAACATAAAAAGATCAATTTTTGAATGTCACTTTTTCCGGGAAATTCTTCTCTCCTATAAGTCAATTCTTTTGTCATAGTAAATACATTCTTCTACAATACTGCATTCGATAATCTTTACGAACACACCCTTTCCTTCTTATAATAGTAATCGGTTTAAAAGAACAATAAATTAACGAATATGTGTTCTTTGGCTAATGGATCATCGATTGCTCTTGTGTCGCAAAATAAAGGGCGGATCCTTAAATCACGGGTGTGAATCCACTGCGTAACGTGGAGACCGGCTTTCCGGATAAGGCGGAGTAAATTAGGTCCCGTGTCGCAGTAGGTGTTGGTAAGAAAAAAATCCCAAACGACCCAATTGTCTTTTTTATCCTTCACAACTCAATAGTCCTGACTGTCGATTACAGGAATAAAGGTGCAGCCTTCAACCAAAAGAAATGGCATCTCCGTATACATGAAATATTCTAGAGAATAACATTAAGCAACAAACAAACAAAATAAACAATGGAAAGTTCACACAGTACTCCAATATGGGTTTAAAGCACGGACAACACGCTCCTGCGAGCACTGTTATTTGTGAATCCTTCTATCAGTGAGTCATGCAGGAAGATATACTGCTTCTAAAAGTATTGAAAAAATGCCGGAGTAAGATGACATTTCAATAAAATATCTTTAATCACAATTTTATCACAGTACAAATAGCTTGAAAACCTATTCTAATGATAGATCGCTGGTGACAAAGGGGGGATAATTATACTCCCAGCTTGAAAAGTGGGAGGGTATACTGTAATCGGTATGTCCGTCCGTCCGTCCGTCTAGCTGTCCGTCTGTACGTCCGTCCGTCCCTCTGTCTGTTACGCTTTGAGGTACTCATCTCTTATCTGCAACTCTTCTTATACCACTGAGTGAAATTAGTGAAAAACTAGAATGTTGGAGTAGTCATGATGGTCATCATTGTCGGAAAATTATATATTTCATCGAATTAAAAAAAAAAACATGGTCTTACGCAAGTCTGTATAGACTTCCCGCGCTGATGTCGAAGAGAAGATACGTATCCTTTGACGTCAATCGTCTGCTCAGCAGCGCCCTCTTCCAGGAGATAATCAAGGGCGATAAATGTCCCTGTCCTTCCTATCCCTGCGCTGTAATAAAAAGGGCGTGTCATTTTCAGAAAGACTTCAAATGATTTATTAACGGATTTAAAAGTAATAAATTCGGGAGCAAAAATAATTATATGAAACAATTTGAAAATATATTCAATGACATTATAGCAAACAAGTTACAGATAGATAAAATGTATTTTTAAACATCTAATGATTAAGATATTGACATTTTCAAACTTGTAAATTATCGGAAAAACACATGTAAATATGTTAATTTCCCAATATCAAAATTAAAATCTCGAGCTCGCTACTTGATATGTCAAGTGCCGTGTATGAATGTCAAACAGTTGAATAATCAAGCCTTTGGACACATTGTAAACAATCACACCATACTTGATAAAATGTACGACTAAACAAGAAATGCATGAAAATGCATTCTATCAATTGCATATCAACACTTTTCTCACAAATACTCCTCCTTTTTCATATATTGAATTAATGAAAACAATATCAAATACCGAATAATAGACGTTAATAATGCGTCGGAATTGCAATACAAACTGCTAGAATAAGATATAAATATTAAGGCTAAAGTATGTTTTATGTAGTATAAATTATGGAAAAATATAATATATAAGTAGCTAATTTACCTTCTAAAGTTACATGTATGAAAGATGACTTTTGGTTGTAACTTTTCCTTATTATATGTGGAATCAGATAAAAATTACGTAGCATGCATTGCGTATTTAAATGTTTATTTGGCAGGACTTTCGATTTATATTTACTTTTCCAAGCTATATGAGAAATCATAGTCTAATTTGTGAGGTACATTATATTCCTCGGACATTTATTATTTACATATTGGTTTCGCCCATTATTCAATATCACTTATTTAACCATCATTAATGAACTTATATGGACAACAGACAAGACAGTTTTATACAAACATTCCATGACCATTTTCACGAGGTGAAAATGTCTCAAGACTGTTTCGATATTGAATACTCAAGGACATAAATTTGAGAACTATATTCTTTTAAGTCAGAATAATAGCAAACAAGTTGAATGTAGATGCTGTTATATTATGTACGTTTCAACGTACGTATTTACCTGCAATGAACAACAATTGGTCCATCTGAAGACGTCATACCATTCCTAACTAAATTCCTAAAGCAGATGAGTGACGTCAGATCCTCTGGAACGGAGTTGTCGGGCCATGTGGTGAAATGAAATTGTGTCACTCTTTTTTCTTCTTCCTAACCAATTAAAGGGGAACATGGGGGTAAAATTGTTAAAATTAAATTTGAATCTTTACATAATACACATTAGATTCTTATCGGAAGCAGATGTTTGGTTTCTTTATGTACTAAAGTCAATCTAAATAAATACCTAAACTCAAACTTCGAAAGTTTAATACAAGGATAATGTTGATACATGTAGGATATGAAATTTCCATAATTTGAACATAGAAGTAGTCAAATCATTTTTCGTTTTGTCTAGAAATTCCAATTATTTTCTTTCTTTTAAAAAAAAGTCAAAATTCCGCATCTCAGATGTGTACGGCGGACATTAAGCTCAAACTGTAATATGATAAATCAAAAATATAAGTGAATAATGTCTAAATAAGGCATATACCTAAATTTCCTCTACGTTTGAATGATACAAGACAATACTGTTAATATTACAATTTACCTGATATTGGACAATCAAATAACGCCTGACGTAGCTGTCATACACATCCACTGTGTCCAGTCTAATGTTGTAAGGTCCAACGTCCAGCTCTGTGTCAGGCCAGTACTTCAGACACTCCATCTAAAGAGAGGAAGTAAAAAGCCAACTGCATCATAATCCATCAAAAAGTCCTTAATATGCAAAATTCGATTTTTATCTTAAGGAAACCATACAGGAAATCATACACATTTATATTAGCATCATGCATTTCATGTCCTCTAACTAAAAAGAAAGAACATACACATATATTACAAAAAATTTAATATACATATTTAACTTATTTTCTTATTCCAGTAATTATAATCTAAAGAGAGGGTTTTGTTATTCTATGTATTAGTTTTGTATAATGTTTATCAAGGACCTTATCGCCTTCGTACAGACTAGTCAGCATAACAATTCTTGTGGAGTCATTCTGCCATATTACCGTCCAGAAATCCTCTAATGTCTTGGGATTGAAAGGACTTGTTGCATTAAAAAAATTATGAATCATTTTGATTTTAAAATTAGCAAGTGTACTTAATTAGATTAATTGACAGTTGCCAATACTTGAGAAAATATGTCTGTTGAACAGGAAGCTATTAAATTCATTTTATAAAAATAGATAATTTTCCAAAAATTATTCAAAATTCTGTGTAGCTTTGGCATGTTTAGCATTGTTTAAACTTTTAGGAAATGAAACTTTGTTTTCAAAAATAAACTTGTGGACCTTGTGCGGCTATGTAAGCACGTTCCTTGGCGAAACCCTAAAACAGAAATAAACATGCTATATATAAGTACATGATTGGAAATAGCTATTATGTCCATGGGAAAATTACAAAATAGAAATGTGACACGGAAACATATCTGAAGAATTAAATTTATACTGACATGAATGTATGAAGCATTAACAAAATCATCGTCTTTATAATCTTCTGTTCTGATTAACTTCACACGATTATAGTCATCTGAAAAAAAATAAGACAACACTTGATAAACGGTTTGAAATGGCACCAAGTCCATTTATTTTATGTAAATGTATTATTAATCAGATTTTCTTATTCGCAAAAACAAATGTTATTCTGAAGTAAAATGTAAAGACTAAACTCACAGGGATAGATGCCTTTGTATCTGTTACCGCTCCTGTTTGAAATCTTAAGTGCATTTGAGTAGGATTCTAGCAATCCACACGGAAGGTCCTGTGAAGAAAAAATATTAACTTATTTTATTTTTAAAATGAATATTGATTCAATGTTTTTATACTTGCTTCAGAATGGAATGAATGAAATTGAATGTCTATCCTATATTTTAACTAGAGTAGATTTTTCTGCCCCTATTCCCTGTCTAAAATCAAGGCTATATATTTTGGTATATCTTTCATACAAATCTTTATATACTAGTAGTATTAAACATCATATTTAGATGCCTGAAATAAAGTTCTCTCTCTTGCAGTTGTTACTTGATAAAATTCAAATCACCTTTCTTAATTTTATTTGATGAAATTCCTAAACGGTAGACTGAATAGAAATATAATAAACTGGGAAGACCAATAAATATTGATACATACATTAAACTCTTTTTCCAGTGTACCATTGCGTTTTCGTTCTGGCAACTCCTTGATGACCTGCTCTATTGAGACCCTTTTTGACGTCAGATTACTGTACTCTACGACAATAACTTCTTCTTCGACATATCCAGCCTCGTTTTGAGTATTCTCCTCTAACTCGGACTCATTTCTTGACTCCGATCTCGGAAGATTCTTTGGAGGGTGACTTTTCTTTTCTTTCTTTGATCTTACATTATTCCACCTTTTACATAAAAAAAACAATGCATATCGATCTCGCACGAATATGCTTTTTTCTTGAAGTCGATATATCTCTGGATTGATCAAACAATTGACTACATTTATTATATTATTTTTTTAAAGAGATTGACAAAAAAGTTGAAATAATGGTGAACTAGCCATAAGATCAAAAATATTCTGTCGTTTAATGTACCGTATGTTAAATTTTCGCGAGACACAAATTAAGCGATTTATCCTTAAAACCGGTATTTTATTTTTAGCGATATTTAATTTTAGCGATTTTAAAATGCTCACTAAAGAAGCTATTACAAAGAAAAGGCAATTAATTTTTAAGCGATCTCAGCACTCTCGCTAATAATGCCAAAATTAAAACCTCGCTTAAAATTCTGCTTATTTAATTATACGGTAATTGTGTTTCCTAAGCTTTGAACCAATAGAGTAATTTGGGAAATTTACTTAATAAATTTTAAAGGGTTCATATTTTAAAGTTATGTTTTATATCGATTTAAAAAAACATACAATATATGTTTCATTATAAAGTAGAGCCTTATGGTAGGCATTGTTATGTCTAATATAACTAATTATTACAGAACAAAATTATTATTTTTTAAATAAATGTCAAGTCAAACACTGTATAAGCCGTTTCGAATTCCGCACTATTTTTCTTTTAGAGAATGAATGTACATGTATTACCATATATAGAAGCATCAAGTCGATATGCATTTCAGAATCTACAAATAGTAACTCAAGTATATATACATTGCTTTTATATACTTTTATCATATGATCAAGTTTGAGCCAATCAGGGAGCTTGGATCATATGAGAAATATAATTTAATATATATATCAAACGAAGAACTTTACCTTGAAACGAAGAGAATCACCACAACCACTAGTAATACAACAACCATTGCACTCAGTGTCACCAACAGGATCGGGAATTGATCTCGGTCTCCTTCATTATTTCTATCTTCTGAAACTTTATTGTCTTCTAAAAAAGCATCTGTTTTGTTTAATATGTAATTAGAATCCGTACGCCGATGGTATGACGCGTTTGACGGTAACTCTCAATGCTTACATTGTTTTACGGATTTCAGTCCCCTCACAATGACAAATTTGCATTGGTGTTATACACCATTGAAATATGTGTTTAGTTTTTGCAAATTATTTGGTTTACTCACTTAGCATTATTTGTGATTATTTTCAATACTACACGTTTTTAGTGAAACATAAGGACAAGTGACGCACTCACTAACATAACGTATAGTTCTTGTACACTTTTTCAACTAATTCGGGATTTAAAGGCTATTTATACACTCTACAAATATTATAGAATATCTTTCCAACTCCATTTTGTTTTATTCGTATTGTTTGAGATATCAAATATAGAATGTGTATACCTATGAAAACATCCATCAAAGCAGTACTAGACTTGCTCCTCTTAGAATCTGCACTGATGGTAACTACTTCAGTTTTTTTTATCTACAAGAAACAATGTTTATGATTGAACAAATCACCATTAGGCAAATAAAAGAAAAAAAAAAAAAAAAAAAAAAAAAACAAAAACATGAATAAAACACACGTATTAGTGGCAACTGAATACAAGCAAAGAAAAACATAAATTTCAAATTGTTGGCATTAGTAAACAGCCATACTCAAGTTTTAAATTGGCAGTGCTGATGTTATTTCACATTACGTTTAAAAAATAATTGTGTCTATAGCACATAATATATCAGAAAGCATACACTGTCTTAAAAAAAATATGTCACGAGAAATGACTGAAAGATCATTATTAATAAAAGTTTTGGTTAATAAAAAATAGTTACAGGTGGTCAGGATTTGGAATTCACAATAATTTCCATAGTACCCTTCTCTACAGCTATAACAACGTCCGGTTTGTTGGTCACATCTCATCGTAGAGCAGGTTGATGGACATTGATGTTGACAATAATTACCATACAAAGATTCGCTGCATCGCGTGCATATCCCTGATATAGGGTTACAGGAAACACACGCCTTTCTACATTTAGCACAGTTTATTCCATAGTGGTTTCCTGGACAAACTACGATTGATTGAAAAAATATAAAATATTGAAAAAGTTAGATATGATGTAACATTATGCAATTTTGAGTCAAATAAAAAAAAATTGTTGATAGTCAAAATTTAATATCTAACATACATTGCAATTTTCAAATATGTGTTCGACAATTTTAACAATAAAGAGAATTTAATTGCTGGGTGAACAAAATCACAAGTTATTCATTATTGTAAGAATAATTACTTATAGGATGCACTTCAAACAGTCTCACTGGTCCATTGTCGATTCTTCTAATTACAATAGAGTTCCCTTTCACATCTTTGTAACACTCTACTATAATGTGGTATTTTGCTGCAGGATTACTAAGCTTCAGTATGTTGCAAAGGGTCGACGTATCTAGACGCCGCAGACTTTTAGATATGTGCACTTCGTATTCTCCTTATTAAATTAAGACACAAAAATGGCAATAAAGTCTTACAAAAGTATCTTGTAATATTACATTATCTTTACAAACTGGATAGATTTTAGCCTAAATAACTTACCTCCTCTGATAAGAAGAAGTATCCATTTGATTTCGTAACTAGTGTTCAGCATCAAATTCCATGTTGCATTGATCTTTACTTCAGTTAAAAAGTAGGTGTTTAGATCGCCATCTAGAGCCTTTGTGCCTTCAATACCACCAGAATAGTTCTTTAGTAGGATCTTCCAAGGTTTAAAATCTAATTGTTAAGGGAAAAAAGAGACTGTTTCGCTTCCAATGTTAGATTATATTTTGTAAAACAGTTATAAAAAATCGCTCAATAATCCATACTTATTGGTTTTATATCGTCAATTTGCATAGCGCCATCGTCTAGTCTTGTGATGATAATTTTGTTTCCTACAACAGGTCCGTAGGTTTCGAGTCCGCAAGTGACAATCTCACTTTTGGTAGTTGTTTTGCATCTTCTTACAATCTGGGAACAATTTTGGGGTTTATGGGTGTCGTGCTGTATTTTGACGTCAAATGTCCCTACAGAATACACAAAAATCTAATTTAAAAGTAATGTCCAATCCCTCATATTTGAAACATATATAAATCAAATCTAAAGAGAAGAATTAATTATTATTTATTATGATTTGAAATCAAATTTTCATTGATGAGGGCACAGAAATTTTTAACATGGATCATTTTTAGCATACCACAACTAACGCTTAGGAAAATCCAGAAGATTGGAATATCACTATCAAGAGTCATTGACCAGCTCTGTTTTACGTCATTCCGTGTCAGAGAAAATGTGTCCATGTCGTCATCGCATGCGTAATGTGCAGAATACGATCCATTTGTAGAATATTGTTTTGCATCACATCTTATATCCTGAGTATTACCTTTCAAACCATCCAAAAACTTAACATAAAAATCACAATTTTAGTTTTACCAACATAGATAGAATGTTACTATGTATATTCATGATTTAAGTGCATTACAAACCTGTTCAGCTTCTTAGATTTTTTATGTCATTTGTTTTGAAAAAAATAGAAAGCGTAAATACATACCTTTTGTGAAACTTTCAAATACAAATAAAGATGCACATAAGTACACCTAGGGATTGTAAACCTTTAATATTGATGACATCGTGTTAAAATTTCTCCACATGAGGATCAACATAAAACATAGCAATAGTTCTAAGTATTTTATTAACTTTCAGTGTTTCCGTATGTGTACAGGGTTTTACATCGAACTCAACACAGAAACTGTCTCATCTATGCGCGAATAAAACATTTATACGGAAGATTATGACTGAATAATTTTTGCTAATTTTCATGTATATTTTTAAGTACACAATTCCTGTTTTTATACACCTGCATATATAATACACTTTTTCTTCATGTGTCCTACATTATTCCAAGAAAACTATTCAGAAAGGAAAGGCAATATGATGAAATAATCAGTATTAATGTTCATAAATAAGGTCAGACAACACGTTCCCCATTGATATATATTTTTTCCATGTCTTCATTACTAAATAATTGTTACTCTCACAAGTTTCCTCATAAAAAAATTTAAGTGCCTATCGACTTTCGTGCAAGATATCAGAAGAGGAAATTTACTATCTTATCCAATTATTGTAAATCAGTATCATGACCCATATCTAAATCTGCTTGGCTTTATATATTACTCAGATATTTTTACTAAAGCTTAAAAACTATAAGATAATGATAACTATGATTAATTTATCAGATATTTTGGCGAGATACTGTACAGATATTTAAACAAAGGGTCGTCAGTTAACAATTATTAACATAGAATTATTTGGAAAATGCATCGAAAGTTTGATCTGACTTTTTTCAATTCCATCGCATAAATATGAAACAATCAAGAAAATGGAATCATTGCGAGTCATGTTTTTAATATAGAACAATGTTTTATATTACAATTAATTGATTAAAGTGCAAAGTTTGAAGGGCTACCACATATTCATGATTCAACGGCGACATGTGGTTTTCGTCCGCTAGCTACTTGATTTTAACTTGATCACTGGAAAAACTGCACAAATAAGAAAAAAAAATAAATCAAAAGAAAACGTTGAATTATAAAATGTTACAGAAAAAGTAAACAAAATAATTAGCTTGAGCATTGTCAATGTCTAGAATTTTAATACCCAATGGCATACATTCCCACTATCATGGTGGTCTGCGAAGTTCCATTGAACTAGGATAATGCGACATCAAAATCAAATAAAACTGAAAGGGTTACCAAGAACAAACAGGATTAACAATTAAGGTATCTAAAACTGTAAATAAACATTGAAACAGTGCATATGTTTTTCATGAGTTATTTTGAAATGGCACGTATGATTCAAAACAATTTCCTATCAATGAAAAAAAAAAATTATGTAACCTTATTTTCATAAGTGTCCTTTTCTTTTCTCAAAAGAATTTTATACCGATTACCCTTTCAGAAAAGATGGTACTAGTACTCAAGAAACTAATATTTTGTTCTGTATCCTTTGAAGTTGTTCAACCAAAAACATTTTATGTAAGTGTACATGTCGTAAAATAAACAATATCTAGATAAAAACTGGAAGAACTATTTCCCATCAATTCATGCAACAAAAAATGCCTTTTATGAGAAAAAGTGGGCATTACCTGATATCCTTCGTGCAGATTTTTCAACATGATGTTTTTCATAGGATTTTTCTGTGTTACTGTTAAAAAAATTCGTAGCCTTTCGAATTTAAATCCAACTTCAAAAGCCTTATAAATTGCGAATTTTTTCCCAAATCGTTTTATTATATCTAAGAATAAAACATTTAAATCCAACTTGAAAAGCCTTATAAATTGAAAAATTGTATCCTTTTAAGGACCATTTTAAATTTTTTTTAATGTTTAAAGTACTTAATACAGCATTTTTATTAGTATGTCATTTTTTTTCACACGAAGAAATGTTTAGAAGAACGATAACTCCTCCTCGCGGATGTATTTTTTTCTAACAACCACATATAACATTGTGATTTTCAGACTTAGGAATCATCGCTTCATGATGTTTTCTAACATGATTTTAATAGGTATGATACTAGGTGTTTTTTATATACACCTCAAATTTTAGATTTAATGCTGTGATAATAAATCGTTACTCTTTCTGTTCTCTGTGATGAAGTATCATGATCTGACATAAAAATCATTTCTCACAGCATTAAATTTAAGAATAAGCAGCGCTTCATACTATTTTTCTGTGGCTCTAATGTTATTGTTGTTCATGAAAATCAAAATTAGAAATTTTAAATTTTCTTAGTGAAATTTATAGCAGAGGTTCGGGACACCTTAAGCACTGAAATTAGGTAGAGCTATGCATTGCAAAATCAAAAAACACAATCCTAAGATCTAACCATAAAGGTGATAACAAGTTTGAGTAAATGGCATTGATATCGTGAGACAGGTAAGAGATGTGAAGAATAAGATATTGCTGCCATGTGCAAAAATGCCCTTTCTAAACATAAAATGAAATCAATTAATCTTAGATACAGATGTCCAAGAAGACCGATAATTAATAAGACAATTATATAGAAAAAGATTGATAATTGATAATCTGTCATTGATAAACCCACATAATACATAATCATAACAATGTTTTAAAGTTTTTATGACATTTTATTTAATCAAATCTCGTTAGCAATCTGTGAAGCTAAGAATGAGTTGTTGTATGAAACAACTTGCCTCTCTTTCTTGGAGAAACAATTTAAAAGAGATATATATACTACCTGTCTATCCATCGGACTATATTAAATGTAGCTAATCTCTGATGCCTATTAGAAGTAAGCATCCCCTTTTAATTGATCACGAGAAACGGGTCTTAAAAGCCAAACTTCAAGTAAATTGTTTCATTTAAAATGGAAAACCCCTTAAAATATCAAATTGTTTTTATCTTCTACACAAGGCCTAAATGTCAATTTCTATGGGTAAATATGATGCAAAATATGTGATTATCTTATATACTCACTTTGTTATTGATACAAATACAAATTAAGGACAGATGATACAAACAATTTTTTTATTTGAAAAAGATTTAATATCATGTCACAAATTAAAAAAAAAGGATGATTCTAATAGTCCTTTCTCCTAAGAACTGGAAAATGAAATAGACTTGGAAAATATTAGTAATATTTCAATAAAAAACAAATATAGACAAATCACATTCAGTAAAAGTTAACAGGTGAAAACAAATTTCAGAATATGTTACCATGGTGCTAAAAGTGTAATATAAGCTTAAGAAAAATATACCAAGCCAGGTGAATTTTATTAGGAAAAGCTAAATGGTAAAAATCAGCCTATGTGATAAAGCTAATTTTTTGTCAATTTGTTTTTCCTCACAAAATTCACCTGGCTTGGTATATTTTTCTAAAGTTTATGTTAAGGGGAGACAGGGCACATGTCACATGACTAAAAAGACATATTACATCATAATCGGTGATGATATACAAGTTAAACATTGTAAAAATCAACAGTTCTTGTGTAATTTTATTCTAAATTCTAAAATTGTTTCTTAAACATCTAATTCTAGAAATTATTATCAATGAAATTTTTAAAGATCTTGCCATCATTTAGATATTGTGAAGTTGCACAATCCACACTTTTGTTTCTCTTTACCCTGCAGTCTGACGTCAGTGACGTCATAGACGTAGTGTTTAAATTCTCAGTGCAGTGAGATCAAGTGCACACACTCGTCATGATAAATTTTATTTCATAATAAACAGGTCACAGTCAATGTATCGTGATAAATTTCTGAAGATTTTTTTCAAAATCAATATTTTTCGTGTTTAGTAGTTTAGATTCTCTCTATTTTAGATAGTTTTGAATGTTTATGTTTTCGTGTGACGTCACAATTGATTTCCCGCACTCGGAAAATACAAACGTGAAGCGTATTTATCATGCTTACGTCTAATTCAACGATGTCCTGTGCGATATTGAGGTAAGCTTTACCCTGTGATATTTATTCAGTAAATAATTACGATAAAGGACTGACATTTAAACGTAAATTTAGAAATATTTATTTACAGATTTTTTTTCCATATGAGGTTTTTGTCGTTGAAGCTGCCTTGTAAAATGCAGAAATTATCCCACCCAATTACTATATAAAATTAAAACAATTACTTTCAGATAATTTTAACACTATGATTATTCTGAAATATTTGAGTATATAGTGTTATTTATCATATCTATCGTTTGTGCGTAAAAATTCGCATTATGGACTCCATTATGGGCCCGTAAACATGAAGTATCTAAACTCCATACAAACGCTAAACAGGGCAATATCTTTTAAATAAGTCAACAAATCCCATGACAGGATCGTTTTAAAATGTTTAGTACATATTAAATTAGTAATATAAAAAATACGAAAAAAATTCATTGACAGGAATTTTTTCAGCTAAAGGTCCTGTTCCTCCTTAAACTTTTAGCACCAAGGTAACATATTCTTAATTTTTTTTTCACCTGAAAAACCTTTACTGAATGTGATTTTTTTTATATTTGTTTTTTTTATTGAAATATTACTAATATTTTCCAAGTCTATTTCATATTCCAGTTCTTAGGAGAAAAAATTATAAGAACCATCCACATTTCTAAACTCGTGACATGATATTAAATCTTTTTCAAAGAAAAAATTTGTTTGTATCATCTGTCCTTAATGATAAATTCTATAATACTACATTTGATAATTTTCACGAACACACAACTTCCTTCTTATAATAGTAATCGCTAAAAGAACAATAAATAAACAATTCAAACTTGTGTTCGTTGGCTAATTGATCATCGTTTGCTCTTGTGTCGCAAAATAAGGGGCTGATCCTTAAATCACAGGTATAAATCCACTCCGGAACGTGGAGACCGGATTTTCGAATGAGGTCGTGTAAATTAAGGTCCCGTGTTGCAGTAGGTGTTGGTACGAAAAAATTCCCTAACGACCTAATAGTCTTTTTTACCCCTTACAACTTAATAGTCCTGACTTTCGATTACAGGAATAAATGTGCAGCCTTCCACCAAAAGAAATGGCATCTCCATATACGTGAAAAATTTTAGAGAATAACGTAAAGCAACACCCCCCCCCCCCCCCCCTAAAAAAAAAAAAAAAAAAAAAAAAAAAAACAATGGACAGTACACACAGTACTCCAATATGGTTTTAAAGTACCGACAACACGCTCCAGTGAACACTGTTATTTGTGAATCCTTCTATCAGTGAGTCATGTAGGAAGATATACTGCTCCTAAAAGTATTGTAAAAAAGCCGGTGTAAAATGAAAATTTAATAAAATATCTTCAATCATTATCATATCACAGTACAAATAGATCCAAAACCTATTTTCATAATAAATTTCTGGTAACAAGGTGATCAGAGGGGGGTGGGCCTAATTTACAATAAAATTTATATAACTATGGAGGAAATGAAAATGTTTAAAAATCAAACCGTGGTTGTAGTCAAGATGGTCATTATTGTCGGGTAAATTATATATTTCATCGAATTTGAAAATAAATAGATCTTACGCATGTTTGTACAGACTTCCCGCGTTCATGTCGAAGATAAGCTACATATCCTTTGACGTCAATCGTCTGGTCAGCAGCGCCCCCTTATACGAGATAATCAAGGGAGATAAATGTCCCTGTTCTACCAATTCCTGCGCCGTAATATAAAGGGCGTGTCATTCTCAGTACGACTTTTGATTTATTAACAGATTTCATATGACAACATACTTACAGAAGTAAAAGTATTGCATATGTTACTTTAATAAAATTCATGATTTAATAAAAAGGTCCATATTCGGTAGCAAAATAATCATTATTTAGAAATTTGTATATCTTAAACTTCTATTAGAAATATGTTCATTTCAAACTTTTTAATTAATTGAAGGAAATATGTAAAAATGTTAATTTTCTTATACTGTGTAATAATTTCAATCTCGATCGCGAGTTCGTTTCTTGATATTACTTAATACTGAATAATGGACACTTATTATGCGTTTGGAAACTGCCAGTATTAGGTATGAATATTAATGTTTTTATGTTTGAAAAATATAGCTTTTACGTTGCTCATTTACGCTATTTAGACGATGACTTATCAGTTGTGGAATCAAATGAAAATTACGCAGCATACATCAGGTATCTTAATTCTATATTTGGCAGGGAATTTGTTTTGGTTACTTTTTTAAAGATATATGAGAATCATATTCTAGTTTGTCTGGTATGACTTGGTCATTAATGACAGCTGAAAGTGGGATAATTACGTAACGGTTTCGCTCATTATACAAATTATCATAAATTTCTAACAATCATTAATGAACAAATATAGAAAACAAACTAGACAGTGTTTATACAAACATTCCATAATCATTCGCACGAGGTGAGAATATCTTTAAACTGCTTCAAAATCGAGACAATATAATAAAAAAAAATATGATGTTACAATCTCTGCTGACTTATAAAAAACTATGATTTCCAAAAGTTAAGCTGTAGTGAATTCCTTTACAATAACATTATATCAAGTCATTATTGGCATATTTCATACCAATCAATATGTTATAGATCTTATATTATACTAATTGAGAACGTATAAATCTTATCATAACAGAGGGCTTGCGAAGTTTTGTCTGGTCGACAAGAGGTCTTTAATTGCTCCACTTTCGCTGTTTACAAATTTTCTAATACAAGTTTTCCTCTAATCGTGATCTGTATTCGATCTTCAAGGGATACCTAATATTCAGCATAGTTATATCTCCACCTTTTATGTTTTTTACACTTCCATGTATTTACCTGCAGTGAACAACAATTGGTCCGTCTGATGACGTCATATTATTCTTAACTAAATTCCGGAAGCAGATGAGTGACGTCAACTCCTTGGAACTGAGTTGTCAGGCCACGTGGTGAAATTAAACTGTGTAACTTTTTTTCCTTCTTCCTGACCAATTAGAGAGGAAATGGGGGTAAAATACAAATCTCAAATTATTATACAATTAATTTTTAGACTTTGTATACTTCAAATTATATTCCAATCGGAAGTACATGTTTTGATTCCATTATGTACTGGAGTCACTCCAAAGAAACAGATGAACTCAAACTTCATAATTTTAATTTTCACGTTTATAACAAAGACTTAGCTGAAATACATTATGATATATCCATTATACGAATATATATCAAAAAACTCAATTTTCATTTTTTTTTTAATATACGCTATGATATATCCATTATACGAATATATATTGAAAAAAAACCTCAATTTTAATTTTTTTAAATATAAATTCAAATTATGCCCTTCCTTAAAAAAAAGTTCCATTTTTCACATTGCAAAAGTTAATGTGGACATAAACCCCCTCAAAAATATATTCGCAAAATGATAAGTCATTAATGTCTAGCTATGGACAATACATATAACTCAATTTTATTTGGCTTTTGAATGATACAAGACAATATTGTTAATATGCATTTAACCTGATAAAATACAATCAAATAGCGCAATAAGTAGTTGTCATACACATCCACTGTGTCGAGTCTAATTGTGTATGGACCAATGTCCAGCTCTGTGTAAGGCCAGTACTTCAGACACATCACCTAAAAAGAGGAAAGAGGAAGTAAAATGCAAACCGCATTATAATCAATCCTAAAAGTTTAAATGTTAAATACCATTTTTATATCATGGAAATCATACACATTTATATTAGGATCATGCATTTCATGTCCTCTGATTAATAAGAAAGAACATACAGATACATACATGTACATGTATCAAAACCCTCTTTATATGCAAATTTAACCTTTTCGCTTATAATCTTAAGCTAAAGAGAGAATTCTGTTATTCTATGTATCAGTTTTGTTAGGTAATTATCAAGGACCTTATCTCCTCCGTACAACCGTTCACGGTAGCTCAGTCGGTAGAGCGCTCGCTCCGTGATCGGGAGTTCGTGAGTTCGCATCTCGGCTGCGACCGACCTAGTCGTTAAAATGGGTAGCAACTGTTCCTTCGCCATGCTCTCGGCACTTTGAAGTGAAAGTTGCGGGTCCTTCGGATGAGACCTTAAAAACCGAGGCCCCGTGTCAGCGGCAGGCGTTGGCACGATAAAGATCCCTCACTGCTCAATGGCCCTGAGTGCCGAGTAAAGGTCAAAATTTGAAGTCCTTCACCGGCATACGGTGACGTCTCCATATGAGTGAAAAATTCTCGAGAGGGACGTTAAACAATATACAATCAATCAATCAATCCTTTGTACAGATTCGTCGGCATAACGATTCTTGTAGAGTCATTCTGCCAAATTACCGTCCAGAAATCTTCTAATGTTTTAGGATTGAAAGGACGTGATGCATTAAAAAAATAATAAAACATTCAGATTAAAAAATTAACCTGTGTAATTAATTAAACTGATTATCAGTTGGCAATACTTCGTTTTCAAAAATAAAACTGTGGATCTTGTGCGGCTATGTAAGCATGTTCTTTGGCGAAACCCTAAAACAAGTAAATTTGCTATATATGACAACAAGAATCGAAATATATACTTCCTTTGGAAAATTACAAGACAGAAATGTGACACGGAAATAAATCGGAAAAATTCTTTTTACACTGACATGAATGTATGTAGCATTAACATAATAATCGTCTTTATTATCTTCTGTTCTGACTAACTTCACGCGATTATAGTCATCTGTAAAAAAATGAAATAAGATTTAACATGTTCTAAAGATTGATTCAGAAATGGTCCACGCAGACCATTTGTTTTCTGCAAATGTATAAATAATCACGTTTTCTTATTCGCGTAAAGAAATCTTATTAAATCTGAAGTAAAATGCAAAGACTTTAAACTCACAGGGATAGATGCCTTTGTATCTGTTTCCTCTCCTGTTTGAAATCTTAAGTGCGTTTGAATAGGATTCTAGCAATCCATAAGGAAGGTCCTGTGAAGAAAAAATATTAACTTATTTCATTTTAAACTAAATATTGATTCAATGTTTTTATACTTGCCTCGATTGAAAACGTAAATGTCAATCCTGTATTGTAACGAAAGTAGATTTTTCTGCCCCTATTCCCAGTCTAAAATCAAGACTATAGAATTTGGTATATCTTCATACAATTCTTAATATAGTATTAATCATCATATTTTGATGCCTGAAATAAAGTTGCAGTTGTTATTTAATAGAATTCCAATCACCTTCCCAAATTTTATTTGCTGAAATTCATAAACGGTAGACTGAATAGAAATATAACAAACTGGGAAGACTAGTAAGCATTGCTACATACATTAAATTGTTTTCAAGTGTACCAATGCGTTCTCTCTCTGGCAACTCCTTGATAAACTGCTTTATTGAGATCCTTTGTGACGTCAGATTACTGTAATCTACGACAATAACTTCTTCATCGACATATCCAGCCTCGTCTTGAGGAATCTCCTCTAACTCGGACTCATTATTCGACTCCGATCTCGGAAGATTCTTTGGAGGGTGACTTTTCTTTTCTTTCTTTGATCTTTAATTATTCCAAATTTTACATAAAAACAATTTTAAGCCCTAAATTATATTTGATTTGATTTTTCGTTGGCAGATATACCTGGGTATTAATATAGCCTTTTGATGAGGTCAATCCATGGATAATTAGACTTAGAAAAAATGCATATCGACCTCGCACGAATATGACTTTCTTTGAAGTGGATATATCTCTTGATTGACCAAACAATTGACAACATTTGTTATATTATTTTTTACAGATATTGACAAAAATATTGAAATAATGGCGAACAAGCCATAAGGTTATTCTGCTGTCATTTTTGACACTTGGAGACAGAGATCAAAGAAAAGGATGACTGCACTTAACGCTGTGTTTTAGGTCTTTTTCGATCGCTTCTGTTGCTTTTAAATATTTACTTAATTTCACTTTTACATATTTACTACAGAAGTATGTCAACTTGAAATATAAAAAATAATTTTAGACTGTATTACAATAATTAATTTCATGTTTTTTTGTACCTAGGGTTTTCCAAACAGAGAATTTACACTTAACTGCCCTTGATTGAACATTATGTATGTATGAGAGGTGGAGCTAACATCGTAAAATTGGATCTAAAATTAGACTGGGTGAATAACAATGACATGTATTAAAAAATACGAGATCTCTATTTCCCATCTTGCTATTTATTCTGTATGGCACAAGTACATTTTTTTACAAAGGTTTAAATCGTATGAACCTATCCATTAAGTAAATAATATTTTCAATCGATGGCTGACTACTGAATGGGTTCGAACACAGTGTCCTAGTTTTCACAAAACATACTGCCTATAAGTCACGTGACGAAATTTTGTATTCACAAAATTACCTAAGGAAAGATATAACGTGGTGAATTATAATATTCAACTTGTTACAGCCCTTGGTTACAATAGAGATAGCAGTTTTTTTTCTTTTTAACCATGAGCGCTTGTTTGTCTATTGTTCTCCTTTTAACAAAACATTGCTAACTCAAATATACAACTACTGTTAAAAGGAGAACAATAGACAAACATGCGCTGACTATGTATAAAATCAGTAAAAAAGTGGGTTTCCTCATTATCGTACGGAAATTGCAGAAATTGTGTTGACCATCGCCTTAGAAAACAGATTCGTACATCGTAAATAAATACTTCTATTTAATGTTATTCAGTAAAGTTGTAGATTAGATGTTGACCATTTCTGCAATTGAAAGAAAAATGTCAGAATCTATTAATAATAACTCAAGTATATATACATTGTTGAAATATACTTTGATTATATGATCAAGTTTGAGCCAATCAGGGATCTTGATTTAAATGAAAAAAATAAAATTAATATATATCAAACTAAGAACTTTACCTTGAAACGAAGAGAATCACGACAACCACTAGTAATAAAACAAGCATTGCACTCATTGTCACCAACAGGATTGGGTTTTTGATCTCGGTCTCCTTCATTATTTCTATCTTTTGAAACTTTATTATCTTCTGAAAAAGTATCTGTTTTGTTTAATATGTAATCCGATTCCGTACGCCGATGGTTTGACGCGTTTGACAGTTACTCTTAATGCTTACATTGTTTTACGGATTTCAGTCCCCTCACAATGATAAATTTGCAATGGTGTCATACACCATTGAAATATATGTTTAGTTTTGCAAATTATCTGGTTTACTCACTTAACATTATTTGATGATTATTTGCAGTACTACACGTTTTAGTGCAAAATAAGGACAAGTGACGCACCCACTTACATAACTTATAGCTCTTGTACACTTTTTCAATTAATTCGGGATTTAAAGGCTACTCATACACTCTACAAAACATTATAGAATATCTTTCCAGCTCCATTTCGTTTTATTCGTATTGTTTGAGATATGAAATATAGAATGTGTATACCTATGAAAACATCCGTCAAAGCAGTACTAGACTTGCTCCTCTTAGAATCTGCACTGATGGTAACTACTTCAGTTTTGTTATCTACAAGAAACAACGTTCATGATTGAACAAATCACCATTAGGAAACAAAACCAAAATAAAAAAAGAGAACAAAAACATAATAACACGCACATATTAGTGACAACTGAATACAAGCTAAGAAACACATAGATTTCAAATTCTTGGCATTAGTAAACAGCTACACTCAAGTTTTAAATTGGCAGTGCTGATTTATTTCACATTACTTTGAAAAATAATTGTGTCTATAACACATAATATATCAGAAACAAAACACAGTCTTGAACAAAAAAATATGCCTCAAGAAATTACTGAAAGGTCTTTATTGATAAAAGTTTTGGTTAATAAAAAATAGTTACAGGTGGTCGGGTTTTGAAATTCACAGTGACTTCCATTGTAACCTTCTCTACAAATATGACAACGTCCGGTTTGTTGGTCACATTTCATCGTGGTGCAGGTTGATGGACACCGATGCTGACAATAATCACAATACAAAGATCCTCTGCATTGATTACATACCCCAGATATAGGATTGCAGGAAACACATGCCTTCCTACATTTAGCACAGTTTATTCCATAGTGATTTGCAGGACAAACTATGATTAAAATTTAAAAATTGTTACTGACATCATTACAAATAGAGGATATGAATGAATGTAGTTTTGTATCACTAAAAATGATTCTGGTCAAAATGTGTGTTAAAACTTCAAACTGGCATTGATCAATTTTCAAATAGGATTATCAATCATTTTCAACAATGAAGAAAATTTAGTTGCTGGGTGAAACAAAGTCACATACTATTTAATTATCGTAAAATATACAAATAATTACTTATAGGATGCACTTCAAACAGCCTCATTGGTCCTTCATCGGTCCTTTTAATTACGATATAGTTGCCTTTCACTTCTTTATTACACTCTACTATAATGTGGTATTTTGTTGCTGGATTACTAAGCTTCAGTATTTTGCACAGGGTCGACGTATTTAGATGCCGCAGAGTTCTAGATACGTGGACCTCGTATTCTCCTTATTAAATTAAGACACAAAAATGTCAATAAAGTCTTACAAAAGTATATTTTAATATTATATTATTTTTACAAACTGGATAGATTTTAGCCTAAATAACCTACCTCCTCTGATAAGAAGAAGTACTGTATACAGGGTTATTTTCGCCCCGTCTTATTTTCGCCCTTTCACACTTGCAAAAGCAAACAATTTTGCCCCGTTTTAAATTCGCCCAGTCATAGTTTTGTTTAAGAAATTATACTGTATTCTTTGAATTCGCCCCGTTTTAAATTCGCCCAAATGAGAGTATGGCGAAAGGGGCGAAAATAAAACAGGCGAAAATTTCCCTGTATACAGTATCCATTTGATTTCGTTACTAGTGTTCAGCATCATATACCATGTTGCATTGATCTTTACTTCAGTTAAAAAGTAGTTGTTTAGATCGCCATCTAAAGCCTTTGTGCCTTCAATTCCACCAGAATAGTTCTTTACTGGGATCTTCCAAGGTTCAAATTCTAATTGTTAAGGGAAGAAAAGAGAGAGACTTTTTCACTTCCAATGTTAGATAATTATTTATAAAACAGTTATAAAAATCGCTCAATAATCAATACTTATTAGTTTTATTTCATCAATTTGTATTGCACCATCGTCTAGTCTTGTGATTATAATTTTGTTTCCTACAACAGGTCCATAGGTATCGAGTTTGCAAGTGAAAATCTCACTTTTGGCAATAGTTTCGCACGTTTTCACAATCATGGAACAATTTTTGGTTCTATGTGTGTCTTCTTGTATTTTGATATCATATTTTCCTACAGAAAACAAACAATTCTTATTTAAACATATTTATGCCTGCCCAATCCCTCATATATCAAACATATATAAATCAAATCTAAAGAAAAGTTACATGTAATTATAATTTATTATGATTTGAAATCAAACCTTTATTGAGAGTACAGGAAACGTTTAAGACAGATCATTTCAGCATACCACAACTAATGCTCAGGAAAATCCAGAATATTGGATAATCTCTTTCAAGACTCATTGACCAGCTCTGGTTTACGTCATTCCGGGTTAGCGAAAATGTGTCCATGTCGTCATCACAAGCGTAATGTGCAGAGTACGATCTGTTTGTAGAGGATTGTTGCGCCTTACATCTTATATCCTGAGTATAACCTTTCAAGCAATCTCCTAACTTTACAAGAGAATTATCATTTATGTGCTAAATTTTATAAACTTAAATAGAATGAACTTGAATCCATGATTCAATTGCGTTACAATTTATTAAATTTTACAATGGTACTAGCTGAACTAGCACAACTCTTTTGAGTAAATCAATTCATAATGCTTGCGTTTCATTTATTATGTATAATTATATTTATAATATTTTCTAACAATGCATACAGCTGTGTGTATATTGCGAAAAATCGCATGGATTAAGAGTTAAGACACCTCTATATTTTCACCTTAAAAACTAAATTGCTCAATACTCATTATCCGTTGTTTCAACGTTAAATTTTCCTAACTTTCCTAAATTGAAAATATGTTGCATCTTCCACGTTGTTTCAACGTTGAAATCAACAAACCGTCAACTTTTCATTTTAAACCTTGTTTCAACTCTACAATATCAGAAAATACTCAACGTTGAAAACATGTTGAATCTTCAACGTTGTTTCAACATTGAAATGTCAACAAACATCCAACGTTGAGAATTTGTTGCAACTTTGAATATCGAAGAGCATTCAACGTTGAAAATATGTTGCAGCTTCAACGTTGTTTCGACGTTGAAATATCGACGAACATTCAACGTTGAAAATATGTTGCAGTTTCAACGTTGTTTCAACGTTGAAAAAAGGTTGAGGATTCAACGTTGAAACCTCAACGTTGAAATATAGTTGATCAACGTTGCAACCTATATTCCACCTCCTTTCAACGTTGAAACAACGTTGCGTGCCTGCTGGAAATTGTACATATCGTACAAATAAACAATGTCCAGATGAATATTGGAAGAGCTACTACCCATCTCTTTGTCTGTAAGTATTTTTGTAAATAAATATGCTAGTAAAAAAAATTAATTCAAATTATAATTCCATAGTGAAAATGTGATATTCACTTTTCTGATATTAAAATTTCTTTTATTAGAAAAAGTGAGCATTACCTTCTTTCCTTCTTACGGATTTTCCATAATGTTTCTCATGGACTTTTCTATCGTGTTATCCTTAAAAATTCTTCAGCTTTTGGAATGAAAAATTCTTTTCGCGATTGCATGTAATGGTTACTTTTTATCTGGAATATGAATATTGACGCACGGGTATTCAATTTCATAGGGGAATTTTTAATGTGTGTCGTTTAAATTTAATTTACATGTATAGTTGTTGTTTTACCCAGATAAAGAACAAGTTTCCAAACCTAAAATGTAAAGGCTTTAGAAATTTAATCATCTACTTTTACGGTAAAAATAAATAAATTTCTTTTTGGTTACATTAAAATGTTTTTGGAGCAAATTGGTGTTACTGGAGGGGGGTTGAATCTGGATGCTTTGGTGTGCGGGGAGGCGTGTATGTTGATTCGGTTATCCAATTAGTAGTATTACGTAAGTATTATCTATTTATCTCCCTTATGTTCTTTACTAATTTAGATCTCTTTTAGGGTTTATTTTGCGGCATGCAGTGATTCGGTCTAGGGTATCTAAACTCGTATTTTATGTTCTTTTGTCATTCGACAAAAGTTAGCCACGACTTATCATTTAGATTTAAAGATGTCCCATTTAGACGGTAGCGAGAAATCTCCACGTGGTAGTCCGGGGATAAGTTTTACTCACGACCAAAATAGAGGTGCATTCTAGAGTCTAGCCGCAACTGTTCTTAAATTTTGAATGAGGACCTGTCTTCGCCCCTGCAAGTTAGTCGAGAACATAAAGAAGTTAGAAGCTAAAATTTCAACTAACGTTTTCAGAGAAAGTTCTTTTGATTTCAAGTCGAAACATACACACACAATACACAATACAATAATTTCTATAGTGCATTATAATAATGACACTCTAGTGCGCTTCACATTAAAATAGATATAAGCTTACAAAATGGCGAACAAATTACTTTAAAAAATACATAATACATATTTGTGCATAAAGATAGGATATCTAAAAGACTTTATGTGTACTAAAAGACCATAAAATATTACGTTGCGTGGGAGTCACTTTAATAAATTTACAACTAATGAAACATTAAAAAAAAATATTAAAGGAACATGTATTCGATCAGTAGAGCACGAAATAAGAAACATTAAAAACTTTAAGATCAGTTCAGTGTCCTTTTACATTAGGTATATATATCACTATAAAAACAATATTTACATTCCCTCGTAAGCTCGTTCAAAGAGGTGAGTTTTAAGTCCTTTTTTAAAAGCGGAAACAGATTTGGAATTTTTAAGACATAGAGGAAGAGAGTTCCATAGTGAGGCGGCGGCGTAGTCAAATCGACGACTGCCGTACGTAACAGTTCTAACTTTAGGAACATCCAAAAGAAAAGAACACAGTGAACGCAAGGACCTAGTAGGAGAGTATATTTTGAGAAGCTCGGACAATTAATTTGGAGCACGATTGTTCAATGCATTCTATACAAACAGAAGTATTTTATATTGACTTCTGTATTGGACAGGGAGCCAGTGGAGATCTTTCAAGATTGGAGTCACGTGATCAGATTTCCTGGTACGAGTTATCAGCCGCGCAGCAGTATTTTGGACTTTTTGGAGTTTATTCACAAGTTGCTTATTTATGCCATACATCAACGAGTTTGCATAATCGAGTCGGGAAGTCACAAGTGAATTTATCAAAGTTTTACATGCGTCGTCTGTGATGTACGGACAGATGCGACCGATTTTCCGGATATTACTGAAGCATGTTCTAACTATTGAACTGCAGTTTTTCTCCATACTTAGAGTCTGGTCGAAAAAGGCTCCAAGGTTCTTCACAAAAAGGAGAGTCAGTAATTGAGCTTTCTCCAAAAACAAGATTGAATGTAGAAACGTCCTTTATTTTATGTTTTGGACAAAAGAACATCAATTCAGTCTTTTCATGATTTAACTTTAAAAGATTGGTGCACATCCATAATTTTATGTCGACAAGACAAGCACTGAGAGAAGAAGCCACATTGTTCAAGTCTTCGTTTGGCTCAATAACGAGATATATTTGGGTATCATCTGCATAGCAGTGATACCGCATTTTATGACGCTTGCATATATTTCCTATAGGTTTCGAAAACAAACAGTACAACCGGGGTCCAAGAACCGAGCCCTGAAGCACACCGATTTCAAGCGATTCCGCATTTGATAAGGTTGCACCTATCGAAACTCTCTGACTCCTGTCAGTTAAATAGGACTTTATCCATGACGGCACAGAACCGGATATCCCGTATGAGTATTCAAGACGATGGAAAAGAATCTGGTGGTCTATAACATAGAACGCGGCCGACAGATCGAGCATGACAAGTACAGCATAAGAATTGTTGTCTAAGGCGGTAGCGATGTCATTGTGAACACGCAACAGTGCAGTTTCGGTTGAGTGATACGAACGATATGCAGATTGTAGAGTATCGTGACATGACAAAGAAAGGTACAAGTTTATAACAGATTTAAAAACTGACTTTTAAAGTATTGATAAATATATTGACTAAGTGATGTTTTGAATGCTAACAAAATAATCAAAAAGTTGTTCTTCATATTAAATACCTAAAAAAAAAGTTATAAGAATTGCTGATAAGTACGGCTGGGATGTGGCTAGTGAGTATAAGAACCCTCCACAGATAATCAATGTACCTAAAAAAGTAAAAGATATTTTGTTTTGTGAAAAAGAGCACGTAAATGTGCAAACAGTTAAAGGAAGTCTAGTAAATAACATTTCTTAATTTTGCTTACATTGTATACCATATGTTATTTATCATTTAAGTTTGCACGGTACACTTGTGCCAAATTGATATCTTCGCTTTTTTGAACTATGCTGGTTAATGCAGATGGAAAATTTGAAGACTTTGTGATTTGCTATATTGAATATGACAAATGAAGAATTTTTTTCCCATTGCAGGGTCTTATACATGTAAGAAAGTGTTTTCGCTGGAGTGAATTTTTTCTCTAACGTTAAATAGTTCGTCGTGTTAATTTAGATATTTAGACTTACTCAGGTGCATTTGTGTTTTCTGTTCTGAAGTTGAGACATTTTTCCGTAATTTTGATTAGGAGTCAGGACTAGTACTGATATTCTGCATCGTAAGGTGAGTGCCTAATTTTTGTAATGATAGGCTGAGAGCCTGATATGTGTACTGATTGACTGAGAGCCTGATATGTGTAACGATTGGCTGAGAGTCTGATATGTTTAACGATTGGCTGAGAGCCTGATATGTGTATTGATTGGCTGAGAGCCTGATATGTGCATTGATTGGCTGAGAGTCTCTGTCTTTGATTGGCTGGGAGCCTGATATGTGCATTGATTGGCTGAGAGTCTATGTCTATGATTGGCTGAGAGCCTATGCGTATGTTCGGCTGAGAGCCTGATATGTGTATTGATTGGCTGACAGCCAGGATTAAGATACATTGTATGTTTCGTAGGCTGATCTGAGAGCCAAATACATGTATGTGATTGAATGACTTGAGAGCCAAAATGAAATTCAAATGCATGTTAGTTAAGGTTTACAAGATCAGATAATACCTTTTACGATACTCATGTGGAAATTCAGATTAGAAGCTTCAAGACTGACATATACAAAAGGGGTAACATTGCTCACGTTGCAAAACTCAATTCTGATTTGTGTCCCGTTCTATGTTCTATTAATTATTTTAAATTGGCTCGTATTCAGAAAGATTCTAATGACTTTATATACAGGTCATTAAGATAGTTCAAAATATGTAATTCTTGTAATCCTGTAAAAAGTAACAAAGCCTTATCTTAAACTTGTGTTAGAGAACTTATTTTGAAGTCACTGAAAGATGTTGAAGAGGATGCTTCAGAGTTAGGTGTTCATTAACTTAGACAAGGAGGTTCTTCAGCCGCAGCTATTCTAGACATCTCTGATATATCCTTGAAGGCTCATGGACGGTTGAAGAGTGAAACAGCAGAGGACGGTTATGTTAAGGACAGGACAGGAAAGGTTCTATTTGTACAAAAACCGGTATTGAAATCACATATTTTTTTTCTTTACATTTTTCCCTTAGACGTTTTATATTCGAATCTAGCTAACATTGTCGCCTACTCTATAATTGTGTTTGAGTTGTTTTTGTATATTTAAAGAGAATATGAAATAATTTATGTTCGTCTAAGCGAAACGAAAGAGGACATAAATAAATTTCTTTTCGGTTACATTAAACAACAATTTTTAGAATAATAATTGTATTTATGTATTGAATGCGATAACTTAGTTGGAGGTTTCCGGTAGGTTTAATTTTGGTAGATTGTGAAAATTCTTAGATCCACGCCTTGGTTGATGGATTACATATAATAGGTGTAAGGTCACGTGGTCAGCTCAGCGAGTCATTCAGTTGTATTGTGATAACCCGCATGCTGACCACGCTAACATCAGGCACGTCTATTTTGAAGATTTGTTACAACGTCTGTGATTGTTAAACTTAGCTGAACGTGCCTTGGCTTTCTGTCGAGATGAAATTCCAAAAGAATTGAAAGAAACAAAGTATTTTTCATGTTGTAAAGTGCCGTTTACAAGTGCGTGTAGATTTTCTGGTTTATTGTTTACTGATGCGGTGACCAGTGCATGTGCGCGGGTTATCAAATATATTACCTGATTACTATATGATACACTTCGTGTACATATATTTATGTTATTCTGCCGATATGAACTTTAATTATGAACAGATATTCACGAGAAGAACATATTACATGGAGCGATTTTATTGAGATATCAAACGTGGAACTTTTTCCTACAGTCTGAGTTTTGAAAGGATTTCAGAGTAGGCTATTTGTTACTGATTGAACGAAACAAACGGATACCTTTAATGATTACTATCTCTATATCGATCAGCATGATCAGTGGACACAGAGTTCGATCAGCAAAAAGTTGTGATAGATAACGAACATCCTGCAAGAATCTGCTGCAAGCATCGCTATTTCACAGCTGGGGCCACAGCGGGAGACCCTGAACCTCAACGACGTGGGCGTTTTAGGTACAGCCGGCGTACACCTGTGCTGCTTCACCGCGTGCATAAGAGAGTTTGCCTTCCCATGCAATTGAGGACGAAGGCCAGTATCATGTTTACATAAAGCGCTAGCGGTTTCCAAGTATAGTTTTTGTGTATAAGTTATCACTTTCAATTATTTGCAATCAAAGGCATTGCTAAATACTCAAATCATGTATACTCTATGGTGTAAGCTTTTAAGCTAGCAATTTTATGTAAAAGTTATTCAATTTTGTTGAACTGCAAGGAGAATTACCTATCATAGTTTGCATACTAACTTCATGTTTTTGCATTAATTTTAACATGATGTATAACAGCTAGGCAGCATTGTTAATGCACTGCCCCTTCCTTAACAGGCATCTATTAGGTAATGTCTTCTATCTTGTAAGGTTAGTTGAGAAATCTGTATTGTAATCATGTTAATACATGTCTCAATATCTCATTTTCACTCTTTGGAGTTTAAGGGTTGTGAACTGAGCTTATACATAGTTCAGATAGTTACAGATACTTTGGTATTTCTTGAATTGCCCATTATTGTTTGATCAGTTTTGGTACAAAGTTTATTGTAACAATTAATGTTTTCTATATTGATAAATATTGAATGGATATTGTACAAAGTCTAGGTAGTCAGTGTATATGTACTAAGTTGATTGGTGTAGACAATATTAACATGATTACTCAAGATGTTTATCGTTTCGATACAAGGTGGATATTTTATGTTCTTATTGGGTTGGTGTTGTTAATGGTTTAACCTGTTGATACAAAATTGATACTTACAAATTGAATCGGTGTTACTTAAGTTGTTGATTATTTTAGTACTGTACATTGTACAAAGTTAATAATTATGTACTAATTGGATCAGTATTACTCAATCAAGTTTATTCTTTTGATAAAAAGTTGATATGTAGCTATTGGGTCAAGTTACTCAAGTGTTTATTGTTTTGGTACAAGGTTGTACGTATTGGGTCAAAGTTACCCATATTGTTTATTGGTTTGGTACACAGTAAATATGTACTTGTTGGGTCAGAGTTACCCACATTGTTTATTGTTTGATGCACAGTAGATAGGTATCTTGGGGGTCAAAGTTACCCATATTGTTTATTGTTTTGGTACACAGTATATATTTACTTATTGGGTCAGAGTTACCTTTGTTGTTTATTGTTTGGTACACGGTAGAGTTGTACCTTTGGGTCGGTATACCCATATTGTTTTGGTACACAGTAGATATGTACCTTTGGGTCGGTATACCCATATTGTTTTGGTACACAGTAGATATGTACCTGTGGGTCGGTATACCCACATTGTTTTGGTACACAGTAGATATGTACCTGTGGGTCGGTATACCCACATTGTTTTGGTACACAGTAGATATGTACCTGTGGGTCGGTATACCCACATTGTTTTGGTACACAGTAGATATGTACCTGTGGGTCGGTATACCCACATTGTTTTGGTACACAGTAGATATGTACCTGTGGGTCGGTATACCCACATTGTTTTGGTACACAGTTGTTTTATTTGTTTTATTGTTGGATGCTCATAATGACAATCAGTTGGCGTCTTATGAAGCTTTTTGGTTTATTGCTGGGTCGAAGTTACCGATATTGTTTATTGTTGGGTCGGAGTTACCCATATTGGTTATTGTTGCGTTAGAGTTAACCATACTGTTTATTGTTGGGTCGGAATTACCCATATTGTTTATTTATTGTTACACATATGGTCTATTGTTTGGTCGAAGTTGCCCATACTGTTTATTTATTTTTGGGTCAAAGTTACCTATATTGTTTATCGATGGGTCTGGTAAACCATATTGTTTATTGTTAGGTCGGAGTTACCCATATTTTCAATTGTTGGGTCGAAGTTACCCATATTTTCAATTGTTGGGTCGAAGTTACTTGTTTTGTTTATTGTTGGGTCGGAGTTACCCTTTTGTTTATTGTTGGGTCAAAATTACCCATATTTTCTATTGTTGGGTCAGAGTTACCCATATTGTCTATTGTTGGCTGTGAGTTACCAATCTTGTTTATTTATTGTTGGGTCAGAGTTACCCATATTGTTTATTTATTGTTGGGTCAGAGTTTCCTATATTGTTTACTGATGGGTCAGAGTGTCTATTTTTGGCTGCTCATAATGACAATCAATTGACGTCTTATGAAGCATATCTGTTCATTGTTGGATCGGAGTTACCAATGTTGTTGATTAATGACTGCCTCTAATTACAATCAAGTGGCATCTGAGGTAACATATCTGTTTAGGGTTGGGTCAGAATTACCCATATTGTCTTTTATTTATTCGCTTATAATGACAATCAATATGATCGAATAGTGTCTTATGAAGCATATCTGTGGGTTGGGTCAAAGTTACCTATAGTGTTGACTCTTAATTGCTCGTAGTTACATTCATTCAAATTGTGTCTCATGAAGCACATCTGTCTTTTGGCATGGTTTTTCCTATGAATCGGATAGGGATGCTTAGCTCATAATTAGGTAATTATTGGTCAGTGTTATCCAGGTGGTTTGTTGTTATGAATGATCGTGATTCTTTTTATACCAATGAAACTGAATATTGATGTCATTAATAGTACAGAGATGTTTGGCTGACCCATAGGGTTTAATTTACCCATCATGCCGATATTGCTTAATATTCTGATACAGCGGTTACTGATACTATGAATCGCAGTAACACATATTAGTTTGATTAAGGAGTTTATATGTACGAATGAGGCAGAGACATCTATTGTTAATTGCTCATAACAACAAGCAATAGGCTTTGTATGAAGGACATTTTTTTTATCGGTTAAGAGTTTTATGTACATAAGGGTCAGAGTTCAATATATTTTACATTGTTTTGGAACAAAACTTTTTACGAGGAAAGATTGGTTCATTTAATCCATATTGTTTACTGACAGTTTATGCCTTCTTTCTTAGAGTACTAATGTTTATTCATGTTTCTGATTTGTCCTTGGTCATATTGCTAGATTGTTGCTAATATTAGGTCATCTTGAATTATCCAAACATTTATCATATATTATAATAATGGTGCAGGATCTGCTCATTCATCCTGAAGGAAGTTTTCTCTTCTTTTGTTGTTGCATTGTTTACTCATGTAGATCTAATTTCGCTTCCCAATTTTAAGGTGGTATCCTCCCTTAAGGGCACTTTGTTTTTGGATGAGATAATTATAGAAAATTAACTTTTAAGTACATTGTAGATACATCCCGAACAATATGTGAGAACACAAAATCCTCAGGAAAAGAATCCTTACAACCCTCATCATAACATTCCACTAATTCCAGTTAAGAGGGAACAGGAATAATCTCCATAGTCTGGGGAACCGAATAAAGCTGTGCCTAATGCCATGAATTTTATGTATCATATCTATATTTAAAATTCAAAACTTGGTTGACATTTTTTGACTTTACCATGCAATAACCTCGTATAAGATGCAGATACATGTATGTGCCAGCAAAACTGCAGCAGTGCTGACATGGATGTGCCCTAAATCAGCTGAATAGCCAGGATACCCACTACCGTTGGTTGAGAAAGCATCCATACCAGCTAGATCATGAAATTGGTTTCTTATAAAACAGTTGCAGGTGAGTCAGCAAGCAAATTGTATATGCAGATTCCAATTATCCACATCGCAAATGATCCCCTTATACAACTGGTAAATATATGTTAAATTTATTTTCATAAGTACAGACCTCACTGTTAATAAATTAAAGGATAGGATTCTCACTTCTTCAGTTTTAAATACTTATGTGAGGAAATGTCCTTCAACAGGTAAACAATCCACTCTATATGCTAGGATTATCCAGTCAAAGGAATGAGTAATCTTTATTTGAATCAAGGATAAAGATGTGACAAATTTGAATAGGGCAGAATCAAGGTTATTATTCCTTTAACATGTTTAATAAAACAAATTAAGAAAGGTGTCTTTATCAATAAACATAATCTGTAGGGAGTGAATTTGTCCTTAAACAAGGTATTCTTACAAATAAAATCATTGGTTATGTATCTTGCAAGGAAATATTTTATCGATGGCTTAAATAGGATTTGGTATACGCTAATTATACCCCTTTAATTAATTACCTTTGCACTATGCCTTTAGTAATAATATTTTAAGCTTTACACATATTTTATTTCTCCAGTTTTTCGTTAAAGCCAATTTCCCTGCACTCTTCCTTTTTAGAGATATTAGCTTATACTCATATTCAAACTTTCAAGTTCCCTGTAGATGCTATTTACAAAATTCAGTATAATCTAGGAATTTGACATTATTTTCATGAATGCTTGAGATCATAATAATATTAACCTTCACCTTGTAAAACTTATTCATACTGTCTGGAATAGCCGCATATATGTTCCTCCAGTAAAAGGGAATATTTCATGGAACTATTTATACCACCTTCTTAGTTCTACAGTTCCAAGAGGAACAGTTGTTTTGCAGGCATTATTGGGGTTGTTGAATAATTTGTACAATTTCTAGTTCAAATCTTTAAATTACAATTTGGTACTAAACAGTTAAAGGTAGTATAAATAAAGTTAAATAATTCAAGGTTTGAGCAGGTAAAACTTTGACTCACCTTGTGCCTACTTAAGAAATTGCAAAATTTAAGTTTGCTTGAATTACTAGACCTCAAACATTAAAATGTTGTTCTACATCCAATGGATAGTCAGATTCTAGAATGGATTCTAGAATGTACCAGTATTTCAAATGCAGGTCAATTTTTAGCTGCTGTTTTGTTCCACCCATGATAAACAGTCGGATACTAGGATGTAGTTTAAATACAGGTCAGTGATTTACTGCTGTTTGTTCTGTAAACAATAAATAGTCATATACTAGGAGGTAGTTCAAATACAGGTCAGTGTTTAACTGTTGTTTTGTCCTGCTCATAATAAATAGTCAGATAATACAATATAGTTGAAATACAGGTCAGTGATTAACTGCTGTTTTGTTTTACTCCTACAATATTAAGTACCTTATGGAACATGTTCATTTACACACTGACAGGTCAGTGATTAACTGCTGTTGGATATTAAAATACACCTCTCCTGACTTAGCTTGCTTGCTGGCTCATTTAACAATACTTTGTGATTGTTATATCATTTATTCTGAAATTATTGTTCTTCCATACTTTGAACTTAATAGTATAACCTATATTTCTTAACGTTTCTCGGATATTTTATTATTAGTTCTTCCTTCATTTTGTATTAAATATGGCATATTCGTGTAAACCGTGATTATGAAATAATAATACGATTTTTTTTTTCAATTCATTACTTTAAGATGCAATGTATGGAGAGGCCAGTGATTAACTGCTTCCATGAATAATTCATATTGTGTGCAAACTCACCTTGGATGGCGCGGATGTGATCTGCATGTAACATCTAACATGGATGTGACATGCATGTCACATCTTGTGGCCTATTTTGTTTTGATGTGCCATCTTTTTGCTAATTTTTTCATATGATGTTTTGATTGTCTTGTCTTACAGATACTTTTTCTAGTCAGTTTTGGGGGATCAGACATTATCATATTTTACGTAACTGCTAATCAAAGCTTGTGAATCTGATCCCCTTCTTGTTTGTTAAATTGTTCACATTTATACCGTCATTTTAATAAATGACATTATTCATCTCTATGAAAGTGTTTTATTTGACTTATACAAAATTAGCGAAAACAAGCTGTGGTGAGCTTGCCTATAAGCATAAGAATACATAAAACAACAATTTTTAGAATAATAATTGTATTTATGTATTGAATGCGATAACTTAGTTGGAGTTGGAGTTGGTTTCCGGTAGGTTTGATTTTGGTAGATTGTGAAAATTCTTAGATCCACGCCTTGGTTGATGGATTACATATAATAGGTGTAAGGTCACGTGGTCAGCTCAGCGAGTCATTCAGTTGTATTGTGATAACCCGCATGCTGACCACGCTAACATCAGGCACGTCTATTTTGAAGACCCTCCTCCACCCCTGCATTCCTACCCCTTAAAATGGGTATTAATGTGTCATGTAAAATTATATATTTGATTGGTTCTGATTTAATTTGTTTATATATATATATATATATTTTTGTGTACATGTATTTTGTTTCACTACTATCCTTGGCCTATTTTGTTTTGATGTGCCATCTTTTTGCTAATTTTTTTCATATGATGTTTTGATTGTCTTGTCTTACAGATACTTTTTCTAGTCAGTTTTGGGGGATCAGACATTATCATATTTTACGTAACTGCTAATCAAAGCTTGTGAATCTGATCCCCTTCTTGTTTGTTAAATTGTTCACATTTATACCGTCATTTTAATAAATGACATTATTCATCTCTATGAAAGTGTTTTATTTGACTTATAAAAAATTAGCAAAAACAAGCTGCGGTGAGCTTGCCTATAAGCATAAGAATACATAAATAATGTTTGGGGGGCATATTGGTGTTCCTGGAGGGGTGTTGAATCTGGTTGCTTTGGTGTGCGGGGAGGCGTTTATGTTGATTCGGTTATCCATGGCCAATTAGTAGTATTACGTCGGTATTATCTATTTATCTCACTTACGTTCTTTACTAATTTAGTTCTCTTTTGGGGTTTATTTTGCGGCATGCGGTGATTCGGTCTAGGATATTTAAACTCGTATTCTATGTTCTCTTGTCATTCGACAAAAGTTAGCCACGACTTATCAGTTTTCCAATTTTCTTTTACTTTTATTTAATGAACAGAAATAGTAATTATTGCAAATAATTTCATTTATGTGACATGTTCTTGTTTTATTATGTTATTATAAAACAGTGTCTGTATTGGACTTAGTTTTATACTAAGTAGCTATTCGGTTCCTTTTTTGAACTAATTTTACCCTTTTCCACGTGATCATTATTGATCCGTTTACCAAACGCGAAAGCATGGTTTATTGAACTGCTGAATTTTTCGAATTTATACCATATTTCCCAAAGAAAATCATACAACTTTTGTTGTGATGCCATTTTGAAGATTTCGGACGATGTGATCTGCTTGTTATTTGCAGAAAAACGTCTGTAAAGTGAGTTTTTGTTGCGAAATCGGCCTTGTAAAATTTACATGCGGGCATTAAGCATGCTGAGGAAGTCGCAATTCAGGACGACCAAAATACTTTACATGCGATTCTTACATGGATATTCTATTACTACGAGTCGTCTGGGGAATAATATGGTCAACTGAAGTAAATTTGGTAAACGATCGATAAACAGTGTCAGTGTATCTACAGTGGTGTAAAATATGTAGTAAATAATGTCGGGCTCGAGATCCCGAAAACTCTTACATGAACTATGTCAGCTGTAAACATAGACCCTTCGCTGTAGGTCTCTGCTGTAAACAATAATATACAATTACATTATAGACCTGACAGTGTATAGACTTTTTCCCGGGAGGTTTTTGCAACTGGCCGTCAGTGATTCACCTACATCGTTAATCCTAACACCGTGATCAGGCCTGGAGATTTTATCAATCACACCGTGGAAACCTTTCACTTCTTCAAGGACTTGAATGTCAGAATCATCTACACAAACCAGATATTGATGAGTGAATATAAACAGCTCAGCAGTGACGAGTGTTACCTTTTTACAAGTTATGAGATCTCCATTGATGCTGATGTAGTATTCACTTTACACTCCTGCATTCCCAGTATAAAAAAGGCCAGTATAGTATAGTACTTCTGATGAAGTCATGTGTTATCCATTAAAATTAAGTTAATTAGCTCATAATTAAAGGCTAAAGTTTTTTGGTTCCTTATATAATTTTGCAATATTTTTACCAATACAGGTATTATACTTGGTAACAAATTCTGCTTTTCCTTTTAAGAGTTTGAACAATGAATGATCTTACTCAAGTTTACTCAAGTTGTTCATGGAGCCAAAAATATTGTTTGGAGTTAGTTGCCTATATGATGTTGTAAAATATTGTCATTATATGGGTACACAAATCGTGTATGATTCAAATTTTCAATTGTTGAATCAAGATATAGTGTACGTGGGACCACATACACATTTATCACATAAACTGTGCAGGTCATAGGCACAGCTTGTATATAGGTAGAATGATTTACATGATTTAATGCTGATATAGTATTGTGGCTAAGGGTGCACACCATAGTTTCAGATGACCTTTTACTGAGAATTAGTGTAGAGTGAGGTCCACATACACTACTTATGTTTACCATGCAAACCCACCACTGATTTACACGTTATGTTGTATTTTATGATTGTGAAGGACCATATTCACATTCATTTCACTGACACATTTGGTTGACTGTTGTAGGAACATATACGCATATTTTGTGGACATGTGCAGAACAATATGCATATGTATTTTGTTGACATGGACAAGACCATGTGCACATGTATTACCTTTTGACTCATGAAAGGTTATATGCACATGCATTTTGTTGATCTGGGCAGAATTATATTCACATGTATTTTGTCGACTCATGCAGAACCATACATAATTATGCCAAATTGACATACATTTTGTTTTGTTGACTTGTACGCAACCATATGCACATGTATTTTGTTGACTTAGTCAAGTGTGCAGGACCATATGCATATGTATTTTGTTGACTTAGTCACTTGTGCAGGACAATATATGCACATGCAAGTTGTTGACTCATGCAGGTCCCTATGCACACATTTTTGATGACTTGTGTAGGACCATATACACATGAATTTTGTTGAACTTTGCAGGGAAAAATGTGCAGGATCAGATGCACTTGTGTTTGTTGACTTGTGTAGGACCATATGCACATGTATTTTATTGGATTGTGCAGGACCATATGCAGAGTAATGCACTTGTGTTTGTTGATTTGTGTAGGACCATATACACATGTATTTTATTGGATTGTGCAGGACCATATGCACAATAATGCACTTGTGTTTGTTGATTTGTGCAAGACCTGCATGGTAGTATATTATGACATGCAAATTTTGAAGTGCTTTTTTGGTAATATAATGTTATAATGAGAATAATTTATGCTGCATATATGTAGACATATTCTCATGTTGGAATTTACATAACCTGTTATTCCCTGTTGATTTATTGCAGCTGTGCAATACCCAAAGTAAAATAATTATGTCATTCTCTAAGAATTTATCTTGCATGTTCTGATTGTTCAGTTGTATAGGACATGGCTTAAAATATTGATTTAGATCAGAGCACTTGATTAAAAAAAAAAAAATGAATATCATATACTGGATAGTAGTTTACACTTTTATTTTTCCAGAGTTACCTATCCCACCAAATTAGAAACAGACACTATCCACACTGGGTAACACTTGCAGAAACTATATGGGCCATGTGGAAACAACAGTCAGAAATCAGATATGCATGCACAGACAACACAACAGTGGACAAATAAGTGCCCATTACCAAGGACATTGCCTCAACATAGCAAAGTATTGTGGCAACAGCCACTTTAAGTTTGGGTGATGTATTGGTTCATGTTTCTGGGGACTGCTCTGTCAACAAGTCCATTGAGTAAGATAATATCAGGATAAAATGGTTTTTCACTTAATTCAATAGTTTCTGTAAAAATATATATATATATATATCCTAATTTTGAAATAATGATTTTTATACACTTCATGTCTTTTATCAGTACATGAAGCAAACTTTAGTCAATTCTTCTGAAACAGGGGTTAGAGATATGCAGCAGGGCCCAAAATTTTAAAGTCCAATCACTTTAACTCAATTGACCGATGCATAAAAAAAAAAAGAAAAAAAAAAAAAACACACACACATACACACACACACAAAAAAAAAAAACAAAAAACTTTAATCTAAAAACTAACCTCATTCAGGATAAAGAGATTCATTTGAATATTTCAAAGCTTTGATCAAGATCTAGTAAACTGAAAGTCATATAGTGTCAAAGTCAAGTTTTATGTCAGATAGTACTAAACTACCTAAAATAAAACTTTCTAGAAATCAAAGAAGACTTAGGGTGATCATAGGATCATTAATATATATATTTTTAGATGGAAAAAGAAAGAAAATGGTAAAATCACAGGTCTTTTAAAAGAAACACATTTTGTGAAATCATATCTTCTATAATAGTTGTTCTACAAAATATGAAACAAAGGGTGAACACAGTTCATGGATCATCTCTATAATCAATCTCTGCAGAGCTCAGTAGCCGTCGAGCGGGACCATACGTTTGACAAATGCAAATTACTGTAGCATAATGGTATCCTAATGAGGATTTACTGTCATGCAGGAAAAAATACATGCTTATTAACCCTGCAATTTCTATTGATGATGCTTTTAAGCTTATGCATTCGATTGTTGTATGCAATGTTGTTTCACTATACATGGGGCCATACATGTTAAGAAAGTTGCATCACTTGGTATATGGAATATCTCAGTTAACACAGGACCATATGTGTTAAGTTGTTGCATCATGTTGTATATAAAAATATTTCTCTAAACACGGGACCATACGTGTTTAGAAAGTAGATGTTTTGTACATGAAATGTTTGACTAAACACAGGACCATATACATGTTTAGTATGTTACATCATGTAATAGATATTGGCTAAACACAGGACCATATGTATTTGAATAGTTAGATCATCTTGTACATGGAATGTTTCACTAAACACGGGACCATACGTGTTTAGTGGGTCACATGTTGTAAATGGTAGATTTTCTAAACACGGGACCATACGTGTTTAGTGGGTCACATGTTGTAAATGGAAGACTTTCTAAACACGGGACCATACGTGTTTAATGGGTCACATGTTGTAAATTGAAGATTTTCTAAACACGGGACCATACGTGTTTAGTGATTCACATGTTTTAAATGGAAGATTTTCTAAACACGGGACCATACGTGTTTAGTTATTCACATGTTGTAAATGGAAGATTTTCTAAACACGGGACCATACGTGTTTAGTGGGTCACATGTTGTAAATGGAAGACTTTCTAAACACGGGACCATACGTGTTTAATGGGTCACATGTTGTAAATGGAAGATTTTCTAAACACGGGACCATACGTGTTTAGTGATTCACATGTTGTAAATGGAAGATTTTCTAAACACGGGACCATACGTGTTTAGTGGGTCACATGTTGTAAATGGAAGACTTTCTAAACACGGGACCATACGTGTTTAATGGGTCACATGTTGTAAATGGAAGATTTTCTAAACACGGGACCATACGTGTTAAGGAATTTATACCACTTTGTTTATGCTATATGTCACTGAGCACGGGGCCATACGTGTTGAGGCGTTTCATTACTTTAAATATACACAGTATTTATTAATTTATTTGAAATGTCTCTTGCTGACATCAGTTACCAATAGTATATCAGAGCGTTATACCATATGTATGACATTATCTGTATTGTTTGATTCCGCCAAGCCAAGCCAGAAGTTGTCTGTTGGTTCCTTATACCTATCCTCACAAATTTAAACCCTCAGTTTGGTAATCTGTTTTTCCTCTCGAGTGGTCAGAAGTTGTCTGCAGTTAAGAGGAACATTTTTATAAGTTTGACATCTCGGTTGACTGGTCAGAAGTTGTCTGCAGTCATGTGACACATTTTATGCAGCATGGTGTATGTTAGACACCTTTGTTGACTGCTTCAGAAGTTAACTGTCTGCAGTCACGAGGCATATTTTTATGTCTATGCAGCATGGTGTATGTTTAGCAACTTTGTTGACTGAACAAAAGTTGCCTGCAGTTAAGAGGCACTTTAAGGCTGCATGGTGTTTGTTTGATACCTTTGTTGACTGGTTAGAAGTTGTCTGCAGTAAAGAGGCACATTTTGATGCAGAATGGTGTAAGTTTAACAACTCTGTTGACTGCAGCATGGTGTATGTTTGATACCTTTGTTGACTGGTCAGAAGTTGTCTGCAGTCAAGAGGCATATTTGATGCAGAATGGTGTAAGCTTAACAACTTTGTTGACTGCAGCATGGTGTATGTTTGATACCTTTGTTGACTGTTCAGAAGTTGTCTGCAGTCAAGAGGCACATTTTGATGCAGAATGATGTAAGTTTAACAACTTTGTTGACTGGTCAGAAGTTGTCTGCAGTTGACAAGGTCATTGTCCATGAATATAAATTCCCATTTCGCTGTCTGGTTAATATTTACTACAGACAGGTGTTTTGTACACTTTTTAAAATTATTTGATGTTTTGCCCTTTGTAATGTTTTCACTCAGTCTTATTGGATGTTTCTTTTTCTTGTTCACAATAACTATTGTATTTTCAAAAAAAAAAAAAAAAAAAAGATGTTTAAATGCTTTTGTATTAATCATCCTGTTGAGGAATTTTGCGTCTCCTACCAAGACGCCTTTGGGTGGGTGGATCCAATCTCTGATTGGATTGTGGCTGTTTGTTATTTTGTTTTCCCACCTTTTTTGATGACAGGCAGCAGTTTAGAGCATTTTGTAAATGTCTTCCAAACTTATGATGTTTATAAGGGGGTCAACTTAAAATGCATGTATATTGTACCTTGTGAAAGATTACAGGGTTGGAATTATTATTGTAGTCTAGTTGACCCCCCTTTTGCCTATGTACATCATGTTACAATGTCATTATGGTGCTGGGGGTCAGATTGTGTAATATTTTGACTAAGATGTGTAATACTCTATATTTGAGTCCTCCTTTTTCTGACCCCCAATTTGTTAAATGTGTTTTACTTTTCCGTCATTTACTTTAATAAATGACATATTTCACTTCTGCATGATGTTATCTGTTTTTGCCTGTTTATCAAAAAACAAGCTCAGTCGTTTGGCAGGAGAACTAAGGAACATAAATTCTTTTGTAGATTGATGCTTAGTTTCTTTGAAGTAGATCTGATTCCTAGTCTGGAGTTGCAAAGCATTTTGGTTGGGCCAATTCTGGGCTTACCTATGTGGAATACAATTGCTAAAATCGTTCTCTTGATTTTTTTTCTCTATATTCATAAATGAAAACTTTTTTGTAGTGGGTTATAGCTACACAGCTATACATGTAGCGGGAATTTGTTTTGATGTAGTGTTTACAGATATTTCTAATATACATTTATTTTGCACAGCTCTACTTAAACAAGTCAATTTTCTGTACATTATAATTAATGACACTTAAGTTTGTGAGAATGAATCCGCCATTCATTTTGTTTACCTCGCATTTGCTGCGGACTTACAGGTTTCCATAGTTTTTTTCAACATCAATGTTGTTTTTTTCCTATGGTTTTTTCTGGGCGGCGAGGGAAGCATAATTATGTTCATACATTCATTTATGGAGGTCAAAGCAAGTGACGCATATAAACAGAGTGTAAAAATACCTTCTTGTTCTGTGATAATTGATCAATCATTTTTGATACTTTGTAGAAGGAAGGTAAAGAGTCGATACCATCGAAAAACCTGTTTGTAAATTTATACGTGTAGTGAATGCGGCAAGCAAGCGGTTCTATGTGTGGACGCCTTTAGGACGCGTTAATATTTGTACCAATCAGTTTTATTAAATCTGGCTAACATTGTCGCCTCCTCTATAATTGTGTTTGAGTTGTTTTTGTATATGTAAAGAGAATATGAAATAATTTATGTTCGTCTGAGCGAAGCGAAAGAGAACATAAAAGTAAAAATCAAATCTTTGTATAAGGCAACAGAAACATACTGCTTCACATTTTCCTCTTTATTGTACACATGTACACAATACTTGAAGAATTTACCATGTAGTAAATTCCATAGATATTAATATCTAATACCGGAGAATATTGATACCATTCTAAAAATTATCAAAACTCATTTTCTCATTTTTGCGTTCAAATAAAAGGACTTGTAAACTTTGCATTGTTGACAGTATTGCGATTGTACGCTTTATTAAAGCCGGTGCATTTGCATATATATATATATATATATATATATATATATATATATATATATATATATATATATATATATATATATATATATATATATATATACCGAGTATGAAATTGTAACATGAATTAAAATGTCACCTATATGTCGGAAACGAATGTGTTCATTTGCCTAAGAAAAGAAAAAAAACCCCATATATTTTATCCTAATACTTGGTCCATCCGCTATATAGTAATCACTAGATATTTTAAAGGTCGGAGTCTAAAGAAGGAAGTCTAACACTTAAATCAAACTTCCGGGAAAAGTCTCACTTCCGAGTGAATTCGACTGTGGGGAAATTCTAACAAGTTCAATTATGCCTTCAACACCATAAATATTAGGACCTTTATCTCGATTCATGAAATATATTGTAGCTAAAATTATGTCGATGTACCTTTGTAGACAACCATTGCTTCAGAAGAAGCCCATCCAGGATTGTTGATGAACTCCTCAGTTTTGATATCTACAGAACAATTAAACTAATTATTTTAATTTTTTTTAAAAGTATCATCGGACGAGAATACAAATGCAATGGTTCAGAAGATATTGTTATCAACTTATTGTATGTTTCTAAAAAAATGTAAAAATATTGTCGTTTTTAATCAAATCTTTGTAAAAAATATATTTTTTACCTGGGTCGAAATTACAAATGAATTGGACAATTGAATATTTTTTTTATTCTACAGTAAAACTCGTTAATAGCAAACACGCATTAAATTATTTTTTGAGTACCTTTCAATGGTTGTTAAAAAACTAAAGCACTGTGACCTATATTGATATAACGTGTAACGTACGAAACAAGTGGAAAACACTAAGCTATATGCACTTTTACTGTACCGTATATACTCGCCTATAAGTCGGTTTTGTTTTTTGACGTGATTTTGGTGGGATTTGCTATTGACCCGCTTATAAGTCGGTACAATTTTTTGCCAAAATCTGGTGACAATTTCAAGTAAATCCATTTATGTTCTAAACTGGTTTCAATTAATATTTTTCGAAATGATACTGATATTTAATCTTAAATTATTAAACAATTGGCCAAAAAAATGCTCATCTAAAATACAATTAAAATTATTAAAATATTTTAATACTTGTACTTTTGTATATAATCTAAGAATACATTAATTATTTTATTTATCCACACATGTTCTTTGATAATTGCCGAAAATGCAAATAAGATACTATCTTTAGCCTCAAGAAAAATACCAAACACTGTATGACTCGCCTATAAGTCGGACATAGAGTTTTAGACCAATATTTAACTCCCAAAACACCGACTCATAGGCGAGTATATACGGTATATTTTTTTTATGTTGTGTAAAAAAAAATCCAGGTTACTTAAATCGGGTTTCTTTAAAAAATTACACATGGATAATATGACAAAAAGCTGGTATTTGAAATTTATCATTTCAACCTACATGCAGGGGACATTTGAAGTTCACAGTAGTTTCCGTAAAAACCCTCTCTACAACTTTGACAACGTCCAGCTTTTTGGTTACACGTTTTTAGGCACGTTGTAGGACACTGATGTTGACAGTAATCCCCATACAAAGATCCGTTGCATAGGTTACATATCCCAGATATAGGGTTACAGGAAGCACAGGCTTTTCTACATTTAGCACAGTTTATTCCATAGTGGTTTACAGGACAAACTACAATTACAATTTCAAAATTATTACACATATTTTATACAGAGAGGATGTAACTGAATGACGTTTTGTATCAGTAAAATGATTTCTGGTTAAAATGTGTGTTAAAACTTCAAAATGGCATTTAACAATGTTCAAATCTGCATCAAACAGTTTCAACAATAAAGGAAATTTAGTTGCTAGGTAAAACAAAGTCACATACTATTCATTATTGTTAGAATTAGAAATAATTACTTATAGGATGTACTTCAAACAGCCTCAATGGTCCTTCGTCGATTCTTCTAATAACAATAGAGTTCCCTTTAAATTCTTTATCACACTCTACTATAATGTGGTATTTTGTTGCCGGATTATTAAGCTTCAATAATTTGCACAGGGTCGACGTATTTAGATGCCGCAGAGTTTTAGATACGTGCATCTCGTATTCGCCTAATTGAATTAAGACAAAAAAAATAATAATAGTCTTATCTTACTAAAGTATCCTTAACTATTTTTTTTAAGAAACTGGTTAAATGTTAGTCTAAATAATTTACCTCCTCTGATAGAAAGCAGTATCCATTTAATTTTATAACTATTGTTCAGCATCATATACCATGTTGCATTGTCCCGTGCTTCAATTACAAAGTAGGTGTCTACATCACCGTCTAAAATCTTTTTGCCTTCATCGCCACCAGAATGGTTCTTTAGCGGGATATTCCAAGATTCAAATTCTAATTGAAAAAAAAGAATGAATTTCTTCCAATTTACCCTCTCTATTTACCAGGTGTACATGTAACACAGCAATGAAACGTTGGATAATAATTCATACTTATTGGTTTTATTTCATCAATTTGCAGGGCGCCATGATCTAGTTTAAAAATAATAATTTTGTTTCCTTCAATAGGTCCATAGTTATCGAGGTTGCAATTTACAATTTCACTTTGGGTAGTTGTATTGCACGTTCTTTCAATTTGGGAACAAATTCGGGGTTTATGGAATTCTTTCTGTATGTGGATGGCGTATTGTCCTGTAAAAAAAAGAAAATGAAAAGTGTAATGGAAACGTAAATTTTATCACTCAGATACTCAACATATATAAAGTTAATGGAAAGAGAAGATGGTCTGTGGGTTAATTATTATTTATTATATTGATTTGAATTCAAACTTTGATTTAGGGATATAATACGTTTAACACAGATCAATATTAGTCCATAATATGTATTAGTATTTAAACTACCGCAGCGAATGCTTAGGAATATCCAGAAGATTGAATAATCTCTATCAAGGGTCATTGACCAGTACTGTTTTCGGTCATTTCTGGTAAGGGAAAATGTGTCCAAGTAGTCATCACAAGCGAAATGTGCAGAAGACGATCCGTTGGTAGATGACTGTTTAGCATCGCATCTTACATCCTGAGTATGACCTTTCAAACAATCCCAAAACATAAAAAGTACTATTTACTGTCATATGCTCAATTTTATAAACATAAATATAACTTATGATTTTTCATGATTCATTTGTATGAAAAATCTGTTCAGCTCTTAACATTTTTATGTCATTTGTTTGTATAATTACAAAAAATAAAAGAGTTTAAATACATGTACGTACCTTTAGTGAAATTATCAAATAAAAATAAAGATGCACACAAGTATACCCAGGGATTGTAAACCTTTAATACTGATGGCATCATATAAATATTTCTCCACATGAGGATAAACATAAAACAATTCTATCTGTTAAAAGTATTTCTATCAACTCAGTGTTTCCGTACCTGCACATGGTGTAACAACGAACTCTGTACAGAAACTGCCTCATCTATGTTCGAATAAATAATTTTTACGGAAGATAATGACTGCATATATCCTACACTGCATCTATTTTCTTTCCTCGTGTGTCCTGCATTATTCCAACAAAGCTATAAAGAAAGAGAGGCAGTGTAATGGATTTGTCAGTATTAATGTTCATAGTAAATTAAAGTCAGACAACGCAATTTAGTTGATTAATATACTTTCCAAGAATTTGTCACAGAATAACTGTTTCTTTAACAAGTTTCCCCATAAAGAATAAAAAATACCTCAGTACTTTTATGCAAAAGATAGCAGAGGAAGAAATTTTCAATATTATTCAATTGTGAATTAGTATCATGACCAGTATCTAAATCTGGTTTGCTTTCTATATAATTGAAATATTTTGACTACAACTTAAAAACCGCAAGATACTTATGAAATAATATTTATATATTGATTTGCCTTATACTTTGGTGAGCTACTAATCAGGTTTTTAAGCAATGCGTCGTCAGACCCCAAACTATACGAATGTAGTACAAAACAAAGAATTATTAGGTAAATGCTTTGAAAGTTCATCCTTAATTTTACAATATATGAAATATATATTCAAGAAAACTGAGTCAAAATGAGCAGCGCCTCTTAAAAAAAAAAATAAATCGGATCCAATACCGTTTATGGGAGGCACTTTTAAATATGAACTCATTCTATAATTAATTTGATGAATCGCAAAGTTTGACAGTCTATCCATTATTTACGATCCAGCTGTGTCCTGTGGTTTTCGTCGGCTAACTGCTAAATTTTAACTCGATCACGGGACAAACTGCACAAACAAGAAAAAGAAAAGAACTAAAAGTAAGTGTTAGATAAATTAAACCATAAATATTAAACTATTGCATAAAAAAGTAAATAAAATTCTTAGCTTGAGGATTTTTAATGTCTAGAAGATTAATATCCATAATTTCCTACTTCTATGGTGGCACGTACGTAAAAGTTTCCATTGACTTAATTGCAGCATAAAAATCAAAACAAATTAAATGATAACTAAAAGTAAACCAGTTAACAAGTTATGTATTCAAATCAGCTAGCATAAAAATTAATATACCTCAGGATGAAAACTGTAAATAGTTTTACATTAGTTAGTTTGAAAGGACAAGTAGGATTCAAAACGATTTCCTATCAATGAAGAAAATTTATCTTATATATTTATTAGTGTTCTTTCATTTTGGAAAATAATTTTTAATTATTATGTTAAGAAGACACGGTATTCAAGAAACTGATATTAATATTAGTATCCGTTGAAGTTGTTTGACGAAAAACATTTTATGTAAGTGTATATGTTGCACAATTAATCAATGTCTAGAGGAATACTTATGGTGGCATATTTCTGCCCCCTACATGCAAGATAAATTATCTTAACATGCAACATAACTATGTAGACATGCAACATATTTATGTTAACATGCAAGAAAATTATGTCAACATGCAAGTTACAAATTTTATAAGAAAATATAATTTAAATGTGGGTAAATTTAATTACTAATGCCTGTATCTGACATTTTAGATTGAATATGCAACATAATTATGTAGACATGCGATTTATGTATGTCAACATGCAAGATAATTATGTCAACATGCGACTTATTTATGTCAACATGCAAGATAATTATGTCAACATGCGACTTATTTATGTCAACAGATAAGATGATTATGTCAGCATGCAACATATTTATGTCAACATGCAAGATAATTATGTTTACATGCAAGATATGTAAGTTGATACAGTGTATGCAATTTATTATTTTGCATGTTGACATAAATAAGTTGCATGTGAACATAAATATCCTGCATGTCCACATAATATCTTGCATGCTAACATAAGTATCTTGAATGTCTACAGAATTAACTCGCATGTTGACATAAATATCTTGCATGTGTACATAATTAAATCGCATGTTGACACAACTATCTTGCATGTCAACATAATTATCTCGCATGTTAACATAAGTACTTCGCATCTTCTCATAATTATGTTGCATCTTGCATCTACGATGTCAGATACGAGCGCCAGAACGGGATTTTACCCATATTTAAATCATACGGAAACGTATAACTGCCTCGTTTTGTTGTTTTAGAACGCGATTTTATGATATAAAAATGTTGTCAAATACAATTACTTCAAGGTTTGGCGATTTAATAATGACAACAATCTCTGATGAATAATATTTTTCTTATATGTTTTAGACGACTTACACACTTTGATATATCAAAGTTGAATTCCTAAATGTCGCACTAAAATAATTTGTAAACATTATGCCGCTTCAATTGAATATCGCAGACATTAGTGCAATATAATATATATGAATACTTCGCTTAGACGACTCGATTTAATCAAAGAGAAAAATTCATCAAAATTTGAACGTCATGTAACATCAGATTTATACAAGATACCGGATTTTATCAGTCCAATTTGGGCCCCCGAAGGAGCAAAAAAATATTTACAAACAAAAGAAGGAGGAGGATCCAATTAATAGAACAAACATAATCTTACATATAAGGAGAGCAATTGATAAAAACGTGTATAAGAGATATACTGAATATACATACATGTATTGCATATGTTATAATAATATTATAGTTAAAGGCAAGAAACTGGGAAAAAAGTACATATATGCATATCAAAATATCCTCAATTAAGGTAGATTACCAAGGAATCTACACTGTAGCAAGTGATCTAAGGATGTCAGGGTATTCATTAGTCATGAGCCAATAAAATTATTTATCATAAGATAGAGACTGAAAATTTTTACATTTAATTTTACAAATATTTTTGAGTTCAAGTCTTTGTAATTAACAGAATAAGATGAGGACATACAAAGAAAAAAATAATTTCATCCTAAATATAACGTATTGCACTGAGTTGATGTCTGATTTAAATAAAAAATTTCAAATAGTTATAGGATATCTTGCAGGCTCTTCCCTAAATAATAAATCTCATGAATGTTACTTCAAAGGACAGTCACTATATTTGGTAATACTTGTCCACTATTCAAACTGTGATAACGATATCTTTAATCTTATTCTTAGCTTGGAGAACATATCCAGAAATATAAGCAATAAATATTTTCGTCTGATGTGATGTCATGCATTAAATATGGCCCCGAAATATTGTGAATTCAAAATTTCAAGAAAGTTGGTATATTTTCTTTGATAATTCAATTGGAAAAAAATCGAGCGCACGTCTGCACATACTCTATTTTTAACATGATGTGTAGATTGATAAAATGAATGAAATAAGTTGCATTTTGTCCTCTTTCTTTTTGAAGATAACACACAAGCTCATTAGTTAGTTAGTGCTGTTACGACACAATTTTTTTCCCCAATCATGCTTTGATTTATTTGGTAAATTCAGATTTATGTTATAATTTATACCATTATATATACATTTTATGAAGTTGCTCTTTGGGAACATTTAAAAAAGCATATACATAAAGAATAATAACGCTGCAAAAACTACAAATTTCTTTTTGTTTATTCTGGGAAAAAAACATTGCAATTACCGACAGCGTGAAATTTTTAGATTTTTATCATTTTTAAAAATAATTTTTTTTAAATAATCCATTTCGAAGAATAATAATCAAGCACGTAGCCACGGTTTTCAAAGAGTGTCCCATGTCCTTAGTAAAGCACACACTCAGAAAAAGAGGAAAGCATTTTCTAGAGACCCCGGTATGCACTACGGGCCTGCAAGTAGTGGTATAACAATTTGAATTTTTTTATTTAGATCAGACATCGATGCAATGCAATACGTTATATTAATAAATCTGGTGTGACAAGTTGTTCGAATTTTGCTGAATTTTCTCTTTGGTTAAATCGAGTCGTCTACGCGGAGTCTTCATATATGTTAAATTGCACTAATGTCTGCGATAAATAATTTTAGCGGCTTAATTTTTATACATTATTTTAGTGCGACATTTAGGAATTCAACTTTGATGTATCAAAGTGTATAGGTCGTCTAAAACATATCAAAAAAGTATTATTCGCAAGAGATTGTTGTCATAATTAAATCGCCAAACCTTGAAGTAATTGTATTTGGCAACATTTTTATATCATAATATCGCGTTCTAAAACAACAACACGAGGCGGTTATACGTTTCCGTAAAATCAGATTCCCTTAAAGGATTTGTAATTATCTTGCATGTTGACATAATTTTCGTGCATGTTGACATAATTTTCTTGCATGTTAACATAATTTATCTTGCATGTAGGGGACAGAAATATGCCACCATAAATACTGGAAGGACAACTACCCATCTAAGTGCCTGCAAGTATTTTTGTGATTAAATAAGTAATCTTAAAAAATTGAGGGAGAGGGCTAAATTAGGCTGCGCCTGCTGCCCAATCCTATTCACGATAACATCAGTATATAAAATATTGTTTAAATTAATTAAAAAATTGTAATTTCAAAGTGAAAATGACATTCATTTTATTGATATTTATTTCTATTTTGTCTTTTTAAATATGAAACAAAAAAGTTTTTATTCGAAAAGAGTTGCCATCAACTTTTATCCTTTGTACGGATTTTTCAACATCGATGGTCTAGATTTTTCCAAAGTCCAATGGTCTGCACCAAACCCTGATGGTTTTAAACGCCAAGGTCCGATGGTGCGGAAAATAATTAACGTTTGTGACGTCATAGTACTACTGCGCCAAATTTTAATGGTAGACCGTGCCAAGATCTTACATAAATACAAATAATTATGCGAGTACAAACCCTTATTTCTCGGATAGGTGCGAAACTAACCCTAATCGGTCGAAAAGTGTGTAAGAAACTTCTCGGGTTGGTTCAAAGCTATCCCATAACCAATTTAGTAATGTGCAAAGACTAACCCTAATCAGTCAAGTGGTGTGCGAGGACTTGAATCCTTAAAAATCTCAAGTGGATGGAAAATCATTAAAATTTTATGCTAGAACAAATGCAGAAATGATTTATTTAAAAGAGTAACAACGTCTAGGATTGAAGTCGGAATATTGTGACGTCATCAACTTTGATTGCTTCAGCGCACCATTACACTTTCACGCAGCGTGTCTCATAGGAAACGAGCCATCGGAATTTGGCGTGACCATCGGACTTTGACCTCCGTATCGACATCAACCCATCGGGCTTTGGCGCAGACCATCGGGTTGTGGCGAGACTTTAATTTGGAGTCTTACACACAAATCAAATATACACTAAAGAAATTTTTTAACAGTCCAATTATTATTCTCGTTTGTGAAATTTCGATACAGATATATGATATACCGTAAATCGGCAAATTTTTATACTGATGTATTTTAGCGAATTTTGGTCAAATGCTATTGATTGATTTTTACGTTTGAAAATATTACGAATAGTCACTGGCCCAAAAAATTAAAAAGTTCTTGAAATTTCCAGATTAAAAGTTTCGCATGTACATACAATAAATAACGCAATCCATGTACATAAATTACATTACGCATATTTAATCACATAAAATATTAAATTATGCCAAGGCTTAATAATCAGATAGAAACATTATATAAATAATCTAAATTGTGATTATATTGTTGTCAAATAAAAAAAAATGGTTTTAAAGTTCCAAATATATTGTAAGTTCAAAAATATTTTCACAAATACAATTTAGAATAATATCATCTATTTTATGCATATAAAATCAGATGACTTTATTTTACGGGAAAAGGCATTAATTTTTGGTCGGGATCGGCCTGCAGCCTTGGGTATTATATAAGTCGGAAAGCTCGGGATCAACATTCTCTTCATCAACTTGCTGGATACAGAGTAGGTTGAATATTTCTTTGTCAATTTTTTCATAATATTTGTAAGAAATTTTTTGCATCGGTCTTAAATATAATTAGATTTTGGTTAATGGACAATAAAGTTTGTATGTTCTTAAAGTTAGTCTAATCTAGCGTACATATTTTCTCTGGATTGTGCTGGATTTACAGCCGATTAAATGTGACACGACTGCCATTTTGAACATATTGTTTCTGTTTTTTCCCGTAGCAAATTCAACGAAAAAAGTTTGTCTCTGGTGAATTACAGTTAGTAATTTTTTGTTTGTTATTTACTCTAACGAGCGGCAATGCCTCCCAAAAATAAGAATAAGAGTAACGCAGACTGAGTGACAACGAGGGGAAAGCATCAAGGTCAAAAAGGTCAAGGCAAAAGCGACCAGCGGTAGCGGTTGACGATAATCCTACAGTACAGGAACCAGGTCCTTCAGGAAGCATCGCCACCCAAGAGAATATAGTTTGTACCAGAAAGTCAAAATCTCCCCCAGCACCTGTGCCTGATTTGGCCATTGAATCTCAATCAGGTACAAGCATTGGTTATGAGAATCAATATGTAGATAGCATTCATTCACTATTGGCTAGCAATGTCTCTAACTCATTAAGTCTAAAATCATTGGTTCAGCATACATAGAGATTAATTTGTTGTTTGATAACACTTCCGTAACAGAATCTAAAAAGGTAATGAAAAAGAGGAGTTGGTCACAAGAGAAGTTGTTAAACCTAGCAATAATTCAAAATATCAGTCATTGGACAGATGCATTCTTAGTTTATGCTAGCATTTATGCTTCAGCCCATTCAGAATCTTATCACGGTTTGCTGAAATATTTACATGACGTAAGACTTGGGACATCAAGATGTGGGGAGGGGGATTTGTGATGGAAGAAATATGACGAGCAGTTTCGACTTCGCCGCAGTATCGATCCCACCATAGATTGGTCTAAAGTAGACTGAGTTATGGTTGATGTTTATGTCATCATCTCCACAATCTAAACTAAAAATTAAACCAAACAGCCCAGCCTACAACGATTAAGTGCTATATTTTCAACCCAAGGGTCATTGTGACAGACCTTCTTGCCAGTACATGCACAAGTGTATTAAATGTTCTGGGAGTCAACCGCAATATTTGTGCCCTCAATCTAATTATGTTGCTAAGTCCACAAGTTATCCAAGGGGACCACTGCAGGGGCATCCCCAAGTTAGACCCCTTATGTCACACCCAACTCAAACCCCAAGACCACAAAGGTATATTGGCCGTAGGAAATTGCCCTATTAATGTTGAAAAGTTCAATGAATATTTGCAACCATATCAAGACAAATATGCTGCTAATTTTATAAGAAATGGGTTTTCAAAGGGTTTTGAAATTAATTATACAGGCCCAAGGTGTCACGTGTTTTCAAAAAATCTTAAGTCTGCAATTGAACACCATGATGAGTTGATGGATAAGATAAATAAGGAATTAAAGCTTGGCCAAATCATGGATCCTTTTGATCAACTTCCAATTTCTAACCTCCACATTTTGCCAGTTGGCATTGTCCCTAAATCTGATGGAGGGTGGCGAATGATTACCCATTTATACTATCCTAGTTCCCAGGGGACCAACGACTTTATAGACCCAGATTTATGTACTGTGCAGTATGCATCTTTTGATAGTGTAGTCAATATAATTGCAAATTTGGGAAGGGGCGCATTGATAGGTAAGATGGATATTAAAAGTGCTTTTCGTTTAGTTCCAATCAATCCTGGGGATTTCGACTTGTTAGGTTTCTTTGTATATGGATTATATTACAGAGAAGAATGCCTTCCCATGGGTTGTTCCATTAGTTGCAGAATTTGGGAAACATTTGCAACTTTTCTACACTGGCTTACTCAGTTCAAGTCTCGATTAAATACATTAGATCATTATTTAGACGATTTCCTTTTTGCAGGTAGGTCTGGTAGTGATGAATGTGAAATTCTAACGTCTACTTTTAGTAATTTAGCCGGGGATTTAGGGGTACCACTAGCCCATGAGAAAACTTCTGGTCCAACGACAAAATTAATATTTCTAGGTTTTCAAAATTGATACACTAGATGACAATTAAGATTCCAGAAGCAAAGTTAGAAATCCTGAAGAGTCTGATTGGAAATTTTTTTAGATAGGGAAAAAGTTACACTGAAAGAAATGCAGTCTTTAGTTGGAATGCTCAATTTTTTCTCAAAGGCAATCAGATCTAGTAGAGCTTTTATTCGAAGAATGTATGATGCATTTAGTGGAGTTTTCAAGCCACATCATCATATAAGATTATCAGTTGGAATTAAAAGTGACCTTAGAATGTGGCTGGTGTGCTTGAACCATTTCAATGGAGTAGCATATTTTCCTAATACTGTATGGGAAGATTCTAGCATTTTACAGTTATTTACAGATACTGCAGGTTCAGGTCATTTAGGTTGTGGGGGTTACTTAAGTGGAAGTCGGATTTTTCTCCAATGGACAAAACACTGGAACAACCAAGATATTTTGAGAGACATGAATTTTCTTGAGCTCATACCAGTAGTTTTAGCAATAGAGATATGGGGACCTAGGTTGCTACATAAAAAGTCCAATTTCATGTTGACAACCTTTCACTAGTTAGTGTCATCAATACCCAATCTTCCAAGTCCAAAAGAGTTATAAATTGGTAAGACATTTGGTTCTCAGACTGATGATCAACAATGATATATTTAGGGCAAATCACATTGGTAGCTTGGATAACAAAATTGCAGATTCTATTTCTCGCAAACAGTGGTTCCGTTTCAAGACATTGGCACCAGAGGTAAGCATAAGACCAGACCCTCTTCCAGTAGAATTAGTCAACATGATTTACAGATTCAAATGAATAGAAGGGTAGATGCTTCAATCTCTTACAACACTAAGACAGCATAGGAAACAGGGCAAAATTCGTTTTATAATTTCCGGAAAGAATTTGGGTACAAAATTTCATGACCCCCACCTCTTAGGAATGTTGTTCAATTTGTTGCTTATTTGTCACCTGAGAAGTGTTCCTATGCTACGTCTAAATTTTATCTATCTTCTATTAGTTTTCAATGCAAAATCCATAATAGGGTTGATGAAACAAAGAACTTTCTGGTTGTAAAGGTTCTTGAGGGTATGAGAAGAACTGGTAGGTCTGCAGATGCAAGGCTACCTATAACCTTGAAGTTGCTCACAAAAGTTGTTAGGGTTTTACCGAGCATTTGTAGTGATAGATATGAAACAAAATTGTTCAGAGCTGTTTATATATTAGCCTTCTTTGGTTTTCTCAGAAAAGGGGAATTCACATTGTCTACTGGTAATAGTGTTCATACAATTTTACAAGTGACTGATGTTCAATTTCAAGCTAATTACTCCAAGGTTTTTGTACACGTAAGAATGTCAAAATGTGAGCAGGATAGAAAGGGGGTTTCTTTAGCCATTGATAAAAGTAAGAAAATCCTGTGTCCAATAGCAAGTTTGATAGATTATCTTGCAGTAAGACCAGAAATTAAAGGGCCAGTATTTATCCACTATGGAAAAAAATCCCCTTACCAGGTATCATTTCTCTTTAGTTTTGGAAAAATCACTTCAGGTTTTGGGGGTTCAGGCACATTATAGGGCCCATTCATTTCGTATCAGGGCTCCCACTGCAACATTTGAATCAGGTTGCTCACAAGATGTCATAATGGAAGCAGGGCATTGGAAGTCTAGGGAATACAAATCATACATAAGATGTCCTTTTGGGCAGATGTTGGGGGCAAATAAGTTGTACAGTAATTTTGTTAATATAAGATTTATTCAAATTATTGCATAGTATTAGGTCCCTGCAGGGTAGAGTCTGGTGTATGTGCTCCTCTATTAAGAATGCAATGATGGCATCAGTATGCAGACTGGGGGGGGGGGGGGGTAGGAGAGACAAATCTTGTATTGGATAGATTGAAAATAAATATCTGGTGGCAGGGATATTCAGATTTGAATTTTTTTGGGACTTAAAAGAAAGCTTTTATTTTTTTTCTGACAGAATACGAGGAATCTCCTGATTTTTTGGTTTGTGGCGCAAACAATATTAGGTCACTTGATTTGTATACTCTCATTGAGAAAATTAAATCCCATCTAAAGATTATTAAGACTCGCTTTCCACATTCTACACTTGTTTGGTCAAAGATGCTGCAACGAAATAAAAGGAGGTACTTGGGGAACAATAAAGCAATAGAGTGATCCTGTCTTAAGGCCAGTAGGGTAGCTGCTTCATTAGTTTTAGAGTTGGGGGGTTGTTACATAAAGTATCCTGATTTATTGAAAAACTTGTCACGAAATCTGTTGCCAGATAGAGTACAGCTCAATGACCTGGGAAATAAACTCTTTCTTAAAAATATCCAAGGGTGGGGGGGGGTCTAGAATTTAAAACAAGGCAATGTGTATTCTTGAACAAAACATAAAGAACATTGGTCCGTGGGGACTCTTTTGTCAGTTGCTTGGGTGCTCCCCCATGTGTGGGATGACTGCGAACTCTCCTTCGGTTGTTCGCTGTCATGTGGCGTTTGCGCACACCAAAGCAACTGAGGCCTACATAAACCTTGTATTGTTGTGAAGTTTTCACCATTGAACTGTGAAGGGGGTTGAAGTGTTGAACCATTTTATGTGCAAAATATTTGCTGATATGTTGATATGATTTGTTTTGTGCTTGAATTGTGCATATAACTAATTTCACTTAAATAAGTAACCTTAAATAAGTAACCACCCGCGGTTTACCCGGGGTGGTCATTTTTGAACATATGACTTGTTTGTGTTGATGAATTTTGTTGAATTTGTGTGGGTTTGCCCAAAAGTTGTGTGTATTAATTGGCATCCCACAAAATACTATGCCACGGCCAATGTTCGCCAAAATAAAGGTTAAAACAATCATATTGTTGTCACTTCCCTGTATAAATAATATCATCTATTTTATGCATATAAAATCAGATAACTTTATTTTACGGGAAAAGGCATTAATTTTTGGTCGGGATCGGCCTGCGGCCTTGGGTATTATATAAGTCGGAAAGCTCGGGATCAACATTCTCTTCATCAACTTGCTGGATACAGAGTAGGTTGAATATTTCTTTGTCAATTTTTTCATAATATTTGTAAGAAATTTTTTGCATCGGTCTTAAATATCCCACCCACCCATACCCATAATTTCGAGTTTAAATGATTGCATATTTGGTTCTTGGTGCTGGCTTTTCCTTTGTATTTTGCAGAATCCGTTGCACTGGATGTCGTCTTCAAGAAATGTCGTGGCATAACCGGTACAGGAGTGGCGTTTGCGCACACCAAAGCAACTGAGGCCTACATAAACTTTGTATTGTTGTGAAGTTTTCACCATTGAACCGTGAAGGGGGTTGAAGTGTTGAACCATTTTATGTGCAAAATATTTGCTGATATGTTGATATGATTTGTTTTGTGCTTGAATTGTGCATATAACTAATTTCACTTAAATAAGTAACCTTAAATAAGTAACCACCCGCGGTTTACCCGGGGTGGTCATTTTTGAACATATGACTTGTTTGTGTTGATGAATTTTGTTGAATTTGTGTGGGTTTGCCCAAAAGTTGTGTGTATTAATTGGCATCCCACAAAATACTATGCCACGGCCAATGTTCGCCAAAATAAAGGTTAAAACAATCATATTGTTGTCACTTCCCTGTATAAATAAATGTCGTAGATGGAACGTACTGAATTTACAAAGAATCTTCTTAGATTGACTCACATACAAACTTACTCACATCTGATCTTTCACAACTCTGCCACTTTTGTACTGTCCAGCCAATTAAATTAGGATAGAAAGTTGCATGATCAGGGGGAATCTGCATGTTTGACATGAATTTAAGGGGTGTCGACCCTCTGATAAGACAGATAATTTTCAAAGTACAAAATATGAATACTACTCATAGTTTTTATTTTCAGAGAGTCCTAATTGAGACTTCTGAATGGTCAGTTCGATGAAATCTAACATATGATGGAAACATACTATACCTTTCTATTTCTTCAGTCAATTTCTTCCTAATTGTTTTATTATATTTAACAATAAAACATTTACAGTGGAGCCTCATTTATCCGGACGCTTTGGTTCCTAGTCAATTTGTACGGATATTTGAAGCGTCCGGATACCTGGATCACCAGTTAAACAGAAAACAATAACATATAAAAATTCTGTCCTGAAGAAAAATTGTCCGGATAGTGAAGCATCCGGATATCTGGGGTTCGGATTTCTGAAGGTCCACTGTAAATCCAACCTCGAAAGCCTTATAAATTGAATAATTTGTATCTTTTTAAGGACCATTTTAAAAATGGTTTGTTTAAAGTACTTAATACAGAATTTTTGTTATTATGACATTTTTTCGCATGAAGAAATATTTAGAGGAAAGATAACGAAAAGATAACTCCTCCTCACAGATGTATTCTTTTTCTTACAACCACATATAACATTGTGATTTTCTGACTAAGAAAGCATCGCTTGATGATGTTTTCTGACATTATAGGTATGATACTAAGTATTATTTTCATATACACCTCATATTCTAAATTTAATGTTTTGATAATAAATAGTTTCTCCTTCTATTTTCTGTGTTGAAATTTCTTCATATCATGATCTGACATAAAAATCATTTCTGAAAAAAATAAGCAGCGCTTTATACTTCAATCTATTTTCCTGTGGCTCACTGCTTGTTGAACATCGGACTATGTTAAATGTAACTTATCTCTGATGCCCATGAGAAGTAAGCATCCCCTTTTAATTGATCACGAGAAAGGAGTCTTTCAGGCCCATCTTCAAGTAAATTGTCTCATTTTAAACTAGAAAAACATTTGAAAATATCAAATTGTTTTTATCTTCTAAACAAGGCCTAAATGTCAATTTCTATGGGTAAATATAATGCAAAATATGTGATTATCTTATGTACTCACTTTTTATTGATACAAATACAAATTAATGATAAATTCTACAATACTATATTTGATAATATTCACGAACACACCCTTTCCTTTTTATAATAGTGATCGCTTAAAGAACAATAAATAAACTATTCAAACTTGTGTTCTTTGGCTAATGGATCATCGTTTGCTCTTGTGTCGCAAAATAAGGGGCTGATCCTAAAATCACAGGTTCAAATCAACTTCGGAACGTGGAGACCGGCTTTTCGGATGAGGCCGTGTAAATTGAGGTCCCTTGTTGCAGTACGTGTTGGTACGAAAAAATTCCCTAACGACCTAATAGTCTTTTTTATCCATCACAATGTAACAGTCCTGACTGCCGATTACAAGAATAAATGTGCAGCCTTCCATAAAAAGAAATGGCATCTCCATATACGTGAAAAATTCTATAGAACAACGTAAACCAACAAACACCCCCCCCCCCCAAAAAAAAAAAAAAAAAAAACAAATAACAATGGACAATTCACACTGTACTCCAATATGGTTTTAAAGTACCGACAACACGCTCCTGCGAGCATTGTTATTTGTGAATCCTTCTATCAGTGAGTCATGTAGGAAGATATACTGCTCCTAAAAGTATTGTAAAAAAGCCAGTGTAAAATGAAAATTTAATAAAATATCTTCAATCATTATTATATCACAGTTCAAATAGATCCAAAACCTATTTTCATTATAAATCTTTGGTGACAAGGTGATCAGAGGGGGTGGGCTTACCGGTAATTTACAATAAATTTTTTTTAACTAGAGAGGAAATGAAAACGCTTAAAAATTAAAACCTGGTAGTAGTCAAGATGGTCATTATTGTCGGGTAAATTACGTATTTCATCAAATTTGAAAATAAATAGATCTTACGCATGTCTGTATAGATTTCCCGCGTTGATGTCGAAGAGAAGCTACGTATCCTTTGACGTCAATCGTCTGCTCAGCAGTGCCCTCTTCCAGGAGATAATCAAGGGCGATAAGTGTCCCTGTTCTACCAATCCCTGCGCTGTAATAAGAAGGGCATGTCATTTTCTGTAAGACTTTTGATTTATTAACAGATTTCATATGACAACATACTTACAGAAGTAAAGTATTGCATATGTTACTTTAATAAAATTCATGATTTAATGAAAAGTTTAATATTTGGGAGCAAAATAATTAATACGATATTTAGAAATTTGTATATTTTAAACTTCTATTAAAAATATTTGCATTTCAAACTTTTCAATTATTTGAAAGAAATATGCAAATCTGTTTATTTCCTAATACTGTGTGAAAATTTCAATATCGATCGCAGCTCGCTACTAGATATGTCAAGTGCAGTGTATGAATGTCAAGCAGTGAATCCAGACTTTGATACAATGTAACCAAATACACCAAACTTAATAAAATGCAAAAAAACAAAAAATGAATGAAAAAAACTTCCTACTAAAAACTTCCAAGATACAAACATTTTTCTCACAAATTCTAGCTCCTATTCGATATTTTGAATAATCTAATACTGAATAATAGACACTTATTATGCGTCCGGAAACTACCGGTATCAATTATAAATAATGTTTTTATGTGTGAAAAATATAGCTTTTACGTTGTTCCTTTGCATTATTTAGACCATGACTTATTGGTTGTGGAATCAAATGAAAACTACGCAGCATACATCAGGTATTTCAATTCTATATTTGGCAGGGAGTTTGGTTTTTGGTTACTTTTTTACAGATCGTGTATATGAGAATCATATTCTAGTTTGTCTGGTATGACTCGGTCATTAATGACAGCTGAAAGTGGGATAATTCCTTAACGGTTTCGATCATTATACAAATTATAACTAATTTCGAACCATCATTAATGACCAAATATAGAAAGAAAACTAAACAGTGTTTATAAAAACATTCCATAATCATTCGCACAAGGTGAAAATATCTTTAAACTGCTTCAAAATCGAAACAATAAAATTAAAAAAATATGATGTTACAATCTCTGTTGAATTATAAAAACTATGATTTCCAAAAAATAAGCTGTAGTGATTTCCTTTACAATAACATTATATCAAGTTTTTATTGGCATATTTCATACCAATCAATATGTTATAGATCTTATATTATACTAATTGAGAACATATAAATGTTATCATAACAGAGGGCTTGTGAAGTTTGGTCTGATCAATAAGAGGTCTTTAATTGCTCCACTTCCGCTGTTTACAAATTTTCCAATACAAGTTTTCCTCTAATCGTGATCTGTATTCGATCTTCACTGGATACCTAATATTCAGCATCGTTATATATCCACCTTTTACGTTTCATACACTTCTATGTATTTACCTGCAGTGAACAACAATTGGTCCGTCTGATGACGTCATACCATTCTTAACTAAATTCCGGAAGCAGATGAGTGACGTCAACTCCTCTGGAACAGAGTTGTCAGGCCACGTGGTGAAATGAAACTGTGTCACTCTTTTTTGTTCTTCCTGACCAATTAGAGAGGAACATGGGGGTAAAATACAAATTTCAAATTATTATACAATTCATTTTTAGACTTTGTATACTTCAAATTATATTCCAGTCGGAAGTAGATGTTTTGATTCTATTACATGTATGTACTGGAGTCACTCCAAAGAAACAGATGAACTCAAACTTCAAAATTTCAAGTTTATAACAAAGACTTTGGTGATATACATTATGATATATCCATTATACGAATATATATTTAAAAAAACTCAATTTTATTTTTTTAAAATATAAATTCAAACCATGTCCTTTCTTTAAAAAAGTACCATTTTGGACATTGCAAAAGTTAATGCGGACATAAACCCCCTCAAAAATATATTCTTAAAATGATAAGCCATTAATGTCTAGCTATGGACAATACATATAACTCAATTTTCTTAGGCTTTTGAATAGAACAAGGCAATATTTTTAAGATGCAGTTAACCTGATAATGTACAATCAAATAGCGCAATATGTAGTTGTCATACACATCCACTGTGTCCAGTCGAATGGTGTATGGACCAATGTCCAGCTCTGTGTCAGGCCAGTACTTGAGACACTTCATCTAAAAAGAGGGAGTAGGATGCAAACCGCATAATAATCAATCCTAAAAGTTTAAATGTTAAATACAATTTTAATATCAAGGAAATCATACATATTTAAATTAGGATCATACATTTCATGTCCTCTGACTAATAAGAAAGAACATACAGATACATACAGGTATCAAAAACTCTCTTTATATGCAAATTTAACCTTTTTTCTTAGAATCTTAAGCTAAAGAGAGGGTTGTGGTATTCTATGTATCAGTTTTGTTAGGTAATTATCAAGAACCTTTTCTCCTTCGTACAGATTTGTCAGCATAACGATTCTTGTAGAGTCATTCTGCCAAATTACCGTCCAGAAATCTTCTAATGTTTTAGGATTGAAAGGACCTGATGCATTAAAAAATAATAAATTATTCGTATTGAAAAATTAACATATGCTCTTAATTAAACTAATTATCAGTTGGCAATACTTCAGAAAAAGTGTCTGTTAGACAGGATGCTATTAAAATTCATTTCTCAAAATAGATAAATTTCCAAAAACTACTTAAATTTTTCTGTATCTTTAGCAATATAAAAACTTTGAGGAAATTAAACTTCGTTTTCAAAAATGAAAGTGTGGACCTTGTTAGGCTATGTAAGCACGTTCTTTGGCGAAACCCTAAAACAAGTAAATTTGCTATATATAACAGCAAGAATCGAAATATACACTTCCGTGGGAAAATTACAAGACAGAAATGTGACTCGGAAATATATCAGAATAATTCATTTTATACTGACATGAATGTATGAAGCATTAACAAAATCATCGTTCGCATTATCTTCTGTTCTTATTAACTTCACGCGATTATAGTCATCTGAAAAAAAATGAAATAAGATTTAACATGTTTTAAAGATTGATTCAGTAATGGTCCACGCAGACAATTTATTTTCCGGAAATGTATTAATAAAATCACATTTTCTTTTCGCGTAAAGAAATCTTATTAAATCTGATGTAAAATGCGAAGACTTTCACTTACAGGGATAAATGCCTTTGTATCTGTTACCTCTCCTGTTTGAAATCTTAAGTGCATTTGAGTAGGATTCTAGCAATCCACATGGAAGGTCCTATGATTAAAAAGATATGAACTAATTTCATGGTTAAACTTAATATTGATTCAATGTTTTAATACGTTCTTCCGTAATACATGTAATTGTCAATCACACATTGTAACAAAACTAGATTTTTCTTACCCTGTACACTGCCTAAAAATTAGACTTTAGATATTTATATTTCTTTCAATCAATTTTTAGTATAGTATCAGATAAAGACATATACATGTTGCACTTTGAGTATTAACGCAAATGTTGAATTTTTTAATACATATATACAAGTATAGTTTATAAAATATACACATGTTAAGAACAGGTAAGGTAAATATTTTCTATTTGTTAAATTACCAAAAAAGCCTTTGCCCATAGAATCCCTCAGTAAATGTAACAGTAATTTGAAAAAGTCTCTAAACACATAAAAAATAGATTTTCCTGCAACTATATTGAGATTGATGTAGGCAACACACTGCATGAGGGAGTGGTCTTGCTAGTGCATTTTTTTACGCAATGAAATTTCATATTGCCCTTCTTAGATTCTATTTGATAAAATTCATAAATTACAAACTTAAAGGAAATATAAAGTGAAAAGTGCCACATACATTGAACTCTTTTTCTAGTGTACCATTGCATTTTCTTTCTGGCACCTCCTTGATAAACTGCTCTATTGAGACCCTTTCTGACGTCAGATTACCGTACTCTACAACAATAACTTCCTCTTCGACATATCCTGCCTCGTTTTGAGGAATCTCTTCTAACTCGGACTCATTTCTCGACTCTGATCTCAGAAGATTCTTTGGAGTGTGACTTTTCTTTTCGTTCTTTGATATTAAATTATTCCACCTTTTACATGAAAACAATTTTAAGCCTTAAATTCTATTTTATTTACTTTATTGTCAAATATATTAATTTAGCCTTTTGATGAGGTAAATCCATAGTTAATTCGAGTTGGCAGAAATGCATATCAACCTCGCACGAATATGCTTTTTCTTTGAAGTCGATATATCTCTGGATTGACCAAACAGAAGGACTGCATTTGTTATATAATTTTTACAGAGATTGACTGACAGAAAAGTTGAAAGTAATGACGAACAAGCCATACGGTTTCTCTGCTGACATTTTTAACAATTGGAGACAGAGATCAAAGAAAATTTGTCGTTTAATCTATTTGTGTTTCTTAAGCTTTGTACCAATAAAGTAATTTGGGAAATTTACTGTATAGATTTCAAAGGGTTCATATTTCAAAGTTATGTTTTATATCGATAAAAAAAAACATACAGTATATGTTTCATTATAAGGTAGAGCCTTATGAAAGGCACCGTTATGTCTTACTAATTATTGCAGAACAAAATTATAAACAAGAGTTGAAGTACGAATTTTTTTTTTTATCAATTTCAAGTCATACACTGTATTAGCTGTTTTGATTTCCGCACTATTGTTGTTTTAGAGAATAAATTTATTACCATATTTAGGAGCATTAAGTCGAAATGCATTTTAGAATCTATAAATGTTAACTCAAGTATATATACGTTGCTGTTATATACTTTGATCATATGATCAAGTTTGAGCCAATCAGGGAGCTAGGATTATCTGAGAAAAATAATACTAACATATATCAAACTACGAACTTTACCTTGAAACGAAGAGAATCACGACAACCACTAGTAATAGAACAACCATTGCACTCAGAGTCACCAACAGGATTGGGAATTGAATTCGGTCTCCTTCATTATTTCTATCTTCTGTAAATTCATTTTCTTCTGAGAAAAAGCATCTGTTTTATTTAATATGTAAGAATTCTTACACTGATTGTATGACACGTTTTACGGTAACTCTCAATGTTTACATTGTTTTATGGATTTCAATCCTCTTACAATGATGAATTTGCAATGGTGTAATACATCATTGAAATATAGGTTTACATATAGTTTTTGCAAATTATTTGGTAGTCTCACTTACATTATTTGATGATTATATTAAGTGCTACACGTTTATTCAGTACAAAATAAGGGCAAGTGACGCACCCATTTAAATAACGTATACCGTATAAGTAGAATTTTAGCGAGGATTTAATTTTGGCATTATTAGCGAGGGTGCTGACATCGCTAGAATTGAATATCGCTAAAAATTAATTGCATATTATTTGTTATAGCTTCTTTTGTTAGCATTTTAAAATCGCTAAAATTACTTCTCGCTAAAAAAAACCAGTTCTTAGGTAGAAATCGCTAAATTTGAGTCTCGCTAAATTTTTCACTTATACGGTAGTTCTTGCAAACTTTTTCAAGTACACTATAATTCGGGATTTAAAGGCTATTCATACACTCTACAAAATATCAAAAAATATCTTTCCAACTTTTCGAAAGTTAAGGGTTAGTGTATTCATTCTAATGAGGGTCCGGAGTATTTTATCTAAATATTTTATCGATAACCATATCACATATTACAGAGAAAAAAAAATAATTTCAATATGTTCAAAACCGAGGCATCTCCATTTTGTTTTATTCGTATTAAGATAAAAATATAGAATGCGTGTACTTATGTAAACATCCATCACAGCAGTACTAGGTTTGTTTCGCTCAGAATTTGTACTGGTGGTAACCACTTCAGTTTTGTTATCTACAAGAAACAGTGTTTATGATTGAACAAATCATCATTAGGCAAACAAAACAAAAAACGAGAACAAAAACATAATAAAACGCACATATTAGTGGCAACTGAATACAAGCTAAGAAACACATAAAGTTTAAATTCTTGGCATTAGTAAACAGCCACACATTACTTTGAAAAATAATTGTGTCTATAACACATCATATATCAGAAACAATACACAGTCGTCAACAAAAAATATACCACAAGAAATCACTGAAAGATCTTTAATGATAAAAGTTTTAGTTAATAAAAAATAGTTACAGGTGGTCGAGTTTTGGAATTCACAGTAATTTCCATTGTAGCCTTCTCTACAACTATGACAACGTCCGGTTTGTTGGTCACATTTCATCGTTGTGCATGTTGATGGACATCGATGTTGACAATAATCACCATACAAAGATCCTCTGCATTGATTACATACCCCAGATATAGGTTCGTAGGAAACACATGCCTCCCTACATTTAGCACAGTTTATTCCATAGTGATTTGCAGGACAAACTATGAATAAAATTTCAAAATTATTACATACATCATTTCAAATAGAGGAAATGAATGAATGTAGTTTTGTATCACAAAAAAAAATGAATTTGGTCAAAATATGTGTTAAGAATTCAAACTGGCATTCATCAATTTTCAAAAAGGCATTATCACACATTTTCAACAATGGAGAAAATTTAGTCGCTTGATGAAACAGTCACATTCTATTTCTTTTACGATTATAAAAAAATACGGATAAAACGAAGTAATTTTACAGGTCCCAGCAACTTCGTTATAACCGAGTTTTGCTGTAATTATTGTAAAATATGCAAATAATTACTTATAGGATGTACTTCAAACAGCCTCAAAGGTCCTTCGTCGATTCTTCTAATTACAATATAGTTCCCTTTCACTTCTTTATCACACTCTACTATAACGTGGTATTTTGTTGCTGGATTACTAAGCTTCAGTATTTTGCACAGGGTCGTCGTATTTAGATGACATAGAGTTTTAGATATGTGCACTTCATATTCTCCTATATTGAGTTAAGACAAAAAAAATGGCAATGAAGTCTTGCGAAAGTATCTTTTAATATTATATTATTTTTACAAACTGGATAGATTTTAGCCAAAATGACTTACCTCCTCTGATAAGAAGAAGTATCCATTTGATTTCGTAACTAGTGTTCAGCATCATATACCACGTTGCATTGATGTTTACTTCAGTTAAAAAGTAGGTGTTTAGATCGCCATCAAAAGCCTTTGTGCCTTCAATGCCACCAGAATAATTCTTTACTGGGATGTTCCAAGGTTCAAATTCTAATTGTTAAGGGAAGAAAAGAGAGAGAATGTTTCACTTCCAATGTTAGATAATTATTTATAAAACTGTTATAAAAAAATCGCTCAATAATCCATACTTATTGGTTTTATTTCATCAATTTGTATTGCGCCATCGTCCAGTCTTGTGATTATAATTTTGTTTCCTACAACAGGTCCCAGGGGCGTAGTATCAGGGGGGGCCAGGGGGGGCCAGGCCCCCCCACTTTTTCTCCCGACATTACCTTTACTATGGAAAATGTTTACTGAAAGGAAGGTTGGCCCCCCACATTTCAGCAAAGGGTAGTGTTATAAAGAAAATTTACCCCAAAAAGTTTGAAAAAAAGTTAGCCATAACCCCCCCCCCCCCCCCCCCCCCCCCCCCCCACGAAATAGGATTTTCGACTTCGGGCAACTTTTAATTTTAGGTTTTTTTTTTTTTTTTTTTTTTTTTTGCTTGTCAACTTTTTCAGGTAAGTAGAAAAAAATTTTCTCAGGTTGGCCCCCCCACTTCCAAAAACGATGCTACGCGCCTGGACCGTCCATAAGTATCGAGTTTGCAAGTGACTATCTCACTTTTGGTAGTAGTTTCGTACGTTTTCAAAATCATTGAACAATTTTTGGTTTTGTGGGTGTCGTCCTGAATTTTGATATCATATTTTCCTATAAAAAAAAAACAACAAAAAATACTAATCTAAACATTATAATTATGCCGGCCCAATCCCTCATATATCAAACATATATAAATCTTATCTAAAGAGAAGAAGTTACATATAATTATTATTTATTATGATATGAAAACTTTTATTGTGAGTACAGAAAACGTTTATGACAGATCATTTTAGCATACCACAACTAATGCTTAGGAAAATCCAGAATATTGGATATTTTCTACCAAGATTCATTGACCAGCTCTGGCTTACGTCATCTCTGGTTAGAGAAAATGTGTCCATGTCGTCATCACAAGCGTAATGTGCAGGGTAGGATCCTTTTGTAGAGGACTGTTGTGCCTCACATCTTATATCCTGTGTTATACCTTTCAAACAATCCCATAACTTTACATGAGAATTACCATTTATATGCTAAATTTTATAAACTTAAATAGAATGAAAGTTAATTCATGATTCAATTGCGTTACAAACCTATTCAGTTTTTTAGATATTTGTTTTTGACATTTATTTTTATAATAACGAAAAACATAAAGAGTTCAAACGTACCTTTCGTAAAACTTTCAAATATAATTAAAGACGCACAGAAGTACGCCCAAGGGTTGTAGACGTTTAATACTGATGGCATCATGTGAATATTTCTCCACACTAGGATCAACATCAAACAATCCAGCAGTTCAACGTATATTTATTAACTTTCAGTGTTTCCTTATGTGGATATGTTTTCATATCGACATCTACACAGAAACTGCTTCATCCATGTCCGAATAATTAATTAACACGGAAGATTATGATTTGAATCAGTTCAGCTAATTTTCATGCATATTTTTAAGCACACAATTCCTGTTTTAATACACCTGCATATATACATGATATACTACACCATTTCTTCATGTGTCCTACATTATTTCAAGAAAGTTATAAAGAAAAGAAAGACAAAATGATACATGTAAAAGAACCAGTGTTAATGATCATTGTAAAATAAGGTCAGACACCACATCACTATAGTTGATATTTAATTTTTCCAAGAATTTGTCACTGAATAATTGATACTCTAACAAGTTTTCTCATAAAAAATTAAAGCAATTAATATGGATATTTGTGCAAGATACCAGAGGACGCAATTTACTATATTATCCAATTGTAAATAAGTACATGTAAAAGGATTTATATCCAAAACTGGTGGCTTTATGAATTATGAACAGCTTAAAAACAGAAAATAATGATAATTTGTCATATATACTTTGTTGAGATACTAAACAGATATTTAAACAGAGAGTCGTCAGATTACTTAAAATTAGTAGATTACAACAAAAAGAAATATTAGGAAATTGCATTTAAAATTTGATCTGAATTTTGAACCTTCACACAGATATGTAGTATTCGAGAAAACTGATTCGACTGATTCGACAATGTTTTCAAAAAACTCACTTAACAATAAATTGAATAAATGTATCCTATATATTTATTAGTGCTCTTTTCTTTATTTAAACAATTTAACCGATTAACATGTTCAGAGGACATTGGATTCAAACAATTGATATTTATTCAAGTATCCTTTAAGTTGTTCAAAAAACAAATTGATGTGATTGTGTTTGTGGTACAAATAAACAATGCCCAGATGAATACTAGAAGAACTACTACCCATCTCTGTGCCTTTAAGTATTTTTGTAAATAAATATGTTACTAAAAATTATTTTAATTCAATAATAATTCCATAGTGGAAATGTGATATTCACTTTTCTCATATCAAAATTTGATTTTGTCTTTTTCATGGAACAAAAAATTTCTGTTATTAGAAAAAGTGAGCATTACCTTCTTTCCTTTGTACAGATTTTCCAACATGATGATTCTCATGGATTTTTCTATCATGTTGATACCATCCTAAAAATTATCAAAACTTATTTTCTCATTTTTGCGTTCACGCCAAAATAAAAAGACTTGTGAACTTTGCATTGTTGACAGTGTTGGGACTGTATGCTTTGTTAAAGTCGGTGCATTTGCACAAATATATATATATATATATATATATATATATATATATATATATATATATATATATATCAGTGTTTTTATTTAGGGGACACGAGTTAATTGTAAAAGCATGTTTTCTGTAGTATACTATACATCGCCATATTACCCCCACCCCACCCACTGTTCCTATTGTCATGCGTAATATGTTCCTTAAGTCTAAGATCTAAATAATAAAAAAAATATATTACATGTTTACTAGATATCAAAATCATTCGTTTCAAGGTGCAGATAGTGATTAATTTTAGTACGCTATTGGTACGGTACTGATTATCTTAACTGATTTAATTTCGATTGACACGTCGGACATGTGTAGGCTTTCGATTTATGGGTTTCACGAGTTATCTTCCATGGTTTTCGTTTTCTATATTCTTTCTTCGTTATAACACAAAATCAAATATTATAAATCAGATAATTGTATTTTGATACCTTTTTCTAATAAAAAGCAAAATAAATCATCATTTTTGATATTAAAATGAGATATTCCCGAAAATCTACATTAGTGATCGGTTTTCAGCTGTTTTGCGTGGAAGGAAAAGTTAAGTTTTCGATGTGGCCCAACCCGTCAAACAAAATAAAAATATGCCCCATGTATTGATTTTTATCTCCTCTTTTTAATTACATAAATTTTATTTTGTTTGTAGGGTGTGGCCGGGTTCAAATTTTGAATTAAAGATGTAAAAAACGTTCAATTTTGCTAAAAAAAAAAAAAAGCAAAGTGCACGTGTTTAGACGTATACGTATACTGTACAAATATGACGTCATCAAATAAAGAATCTGACATAAACCTTTTTAAGTTCGATACGAGTAGATAATATTTATACCGTTATTTTTTGGTTTATTTCAGGTAAACTTTCCTGAAAAGTATAGGCCGATTATGCATCTTCGTGGCTCTACTTCTTTACTTTCTAATCTGAATTGTGGTTTCGTAGATAGAGAGATAGTGCTCGAACTTTTCGGTCACCCCTCCTATGTTTTGTTAAATAAACATTTGGATAAGTTTTGTATTCTACAACTAGGCAAGAAGTTAGATAAATATTTGAAAGTTAAAAAAATATATTATCTATTTCATACTCCTAAAGTTTTATATTAAGATAAGATATTTCGAGTTATTGATCAAAAGAGATAACTTAAGACCGAGGCCTGTGTATACGCCTCAATAGTGATTCCAATGAAATATTTCAAATGATCGATCGCTTCCGCTTCAAATTTATAGCAATTGATTAAAATTATAGGTCGGCGGAAAATACGAAGTTTTCAGAAACGCAAAGAAATCTACTCGAATGAGCACGAGGAAAGGAAAATTAATATCTTCTTCATCAAAAAAGACTTTGAAAATTTATAAATCTTAGAAATTAAGAAACACAAGGAGTTACTGGAGTTGAGATGATACACAACTACCGAATTCAGCTGTTACTACTTGCCTGTTTTTGTGCGATTTGTTGCGAGGTGTTTTCATCTTTATCATCCTTTATTCTCTTTGAAGGTATTCCTGGATGTAAAGATAGATTAGGAAATGATGATCTTCTCTCCACAGTGAAAGCAAACTCTCTGACGGAATGTGCCTTTCACTGCCTGGCAAATTGCAACTGTTTTGGTTATCATCCAGAACAAAAATTGTGTAGAAAGCAAATACTTTGTCATCCGTCCAGGATGAATCAAAGGGAAAGATTTTTAATATTCTACTGGTAAGAAATTAAAAGAGCTTATGGACAGCAATGTGACATATATATTTGTATATTTGTCAGACTGTAAGGATATTTTTCTTAAAAATCCCACTACTCCTACAGTTTTGATTACAATATAAAATACAAGTCATACCCCTTACGTTTTATATTAAGATGAGATATTTGGAGTTATTGACCTAAAGAGATAACATTAGACCAAGGCCTGCGTTTCGCCTCAACAGTGACTCCAATGAAATATTTCAAATGATCGATCCCTTCCGCAGCCAATTTCTAATTTTTAGCATTCAAGTTATTAATAGGAAATTTAGGCCTCATTGAACATCAAACAAATCTAAAACCGAAGTACGAGGTTCGTTAAATAAATAATGGAAATTGTCATCTTCAAAAAATAAGTTATAGATATTTGTACTAGTTTCTATCCCCAAGGTTTTCTCTATTATCTATTTTGAATGCCTTTCCTCCTTGTACTTATGAACATAAAACGTCAATTTTATCTCATGGATACTAAATATTTATTATTAAATCCATTTTTCAATTTTAAAAAGAGCACCTATGTTTCTCATATCAAATCTTCCAAGGTTCCTTCAGATATATGGCACATTGCATCAATATTTTATGGTGTGTCTACAGTTCCAATCCAACAGTTGATTGTTATATTTTACCTCTCCTTTATTCCATTTGAATTATGAAATCCCAGAGTTTTCATTTAACGCTCTCATTTTGTCTTTGCATATATCTTAAAATCACATTTCTCAGTGTAAAAATACGTTTCCATGGATTTCGGTAAAGAGGGGGCTTAGTTGGGGGGGGGGGGGGGCAAAATCCTGTCAAAAAATTGTCATTTTAACAAAACTCTTCATCGAGATAGGATTGAAATATTACAAAATATTACATAAGAAGATTATTTTTGTAGTTTTCATTGGCTGAAAGGACGTCACGTGTTATTCCTCCTTTTGCCATATTGACGCGAAAGCGCGTCCGCGGAAATGATATCGCACGACAAGCTGTTCAGTTGCACTGAAGTTACGCAGAACGTGATGTCATAATATAAGAAGCGTGAATTTAACCATTGTGACGTAAAGGCCCTGTCACACCAAGCTGCGTTCACACGGAGTCATTACGGCGTTGTTAAATTTTTAAAATCGCCTTGGAATCGCAGAAAATTTGCACAAATTTCTGTAAAATTTTCACAATATGAAGATGTCACGGCGTCCCTACGGCGACGGACGCGATTCTACGGCGATCTCACGGCGTTCTACTGCGTTCCCACGGAGATCTCTCGGCGATTAACTGGGCTTCCGCGGAGTTTTCACGGCGCGTTAAGAGTTTTCACCTCGTGTTCACGGCGTTCTCACTGCGCCGACTGCGTTCATAATACGTTCACAATGCGTTCTATACTCATTTATATATATTCAGAGGGAATGTAAAACATTTTTGTTTAAAGATTCAAGTTACAAGATGAGAAGACTTCTAATCATGCCAAGAAATATTTATGATAATTAAAAATTTTCTATTTAACTAATTTAGTACTTAAGTATTAATAGTTTTATGATTAAACTCCTTTTTTACAATTTTATCGGTTCGGATGTGTTGTTAGATTTTTTTTGATTTTATTAAGAATGTAAAGAAAAAAAATAAACACACTGAAAAGTTTTCTAAAACAAGTTCTGGTGTAATTTTTTTCTTCCATTTTTTTGTCCCTTAAATGCTCCTAGTGCAACAAATACGTTAGAATTATTGCTGATCAAATATGATCCCATTGCTCTTTTGTGTGCTGGCTGACAACGTTCTAACAACGCCATGAAAGCGCATTGTGATCGCCAACGGACGCTGTGGAAACGCGATGGGAGCGCAATGATCGCAGTGACAACTCCGTGCTGTCGCCGTGTGATCGCAGTCGAAAAAATCATAAGACGATAAATCTCATTAGAAGCGCCGTAAAAACGCGATAGAAACGTAGTGACATCTCCAAGCACTCCGCGACATCTCCGTGAGGTCTCCGTGGAAGCGCAGTCTACTGTCACTGCGTTCGTGCCGCGATCGTGTGCGTCTTCACGGCGTTCGTGCGGAGCTCCCACTACGTTGTTGGAGATCTTACCGCGCTGCTACGGCAATCATACTACGTTTCTACTGCGTTCTTATCAGACCGCGATCACACGGCGCGTACTTTGTGCATGCCCAAAGTGATCGCCGTCCCCTGGCGTTCTAGGAGACCCTACGCAATCCTACGGCGTTCAGTAGAGATTTCACCGAGTTGTCACGGCGCTGTAGGAGAACTCTTCTGCGATCACCTCGGCGTTTTGCATTTTTTAAGGACGCCATGCAGTCGCCGTGAGGACGCAGCCCTGGTGTGACAGGGGTTTAATGACAGCCAAGTCCATTCAGTTAGGACTGTGTCAGTGCAATCAATTTGAGTGATTTTATAATTTAACTATTATGGACTTCAGTGAACGGTCAATATGTGGTTATAAGGACTTATGGCAATATCGATATTGTTAATAAAGATTAAAAGAGGCCCACGGGCCTTATAGGTCACCTGAGTATCATGTAACAACTTTCAAACAATGGAATTTGGTTTGTGTTTTAAACCAGAGGCCATGAAATTCACAATTTTGAAAGAGGCACCGTTGCTTTTCATAATTATACACTTAGCAAGCTTACTCTTGTTAGTAAATACCCAGAGGTATATCAGATTAACAAAGAAAAAAAGCATTTTGACTTAGAAACCAGTTGTGCATCCGACCTCACAGGAACCACATATTTCAAAATTTTGATAAATTTCATTTCATCATAAATGGTGGATTATTACCAAAGAGGAGATTTCAAACCATTAATTTATTTTCAGACTATGACCCCCCCCCTTCCCTAGCATCTAGCAAAGAGCAAAGAAAAAGATTTTCAAAGAATATATGCACTTTCACTATATAACACTATGTAATCAATAGAGACTCGCCCTAACCCAACCCAGGGGCCATGGAATTCACAATTTTGGGTTAAGCATATGCTCTTCATAACTTTATACTAAGTTAGTTTGTTTATTACCCATAGGCAAAGAAAAAGTTTTTTTAAAAGAATTAATGTATTTTCACTATATAATCAAACAAGGGGCCCATGGGCCTTATAGGTCACCTGAGCATCATGCAACACTTTTCAACGATTGAATTTGGTTCATGTTTTAAACTACATGTCATAGCAATCACATTCGCATTTTGAAAGAGGCACCATTGCTTATCATAACTATACACTAAGCATGCTTAATTTGGTTAATTTATACTTAATACCCATAGACAGAGTAGGGGAAACAAAAAATGCATTTCGACTAATCAGTAATAATTAGCAATAATAAGTAGTGCCACCAACATACATGAACCCCCGACCCTTGATCCACATATTTCCCAATTTTGGAAAAAGCACCCTTGACTTGCTATCAGAAATGTTTGAATAATACCAAGGAGCAGATTTCAATCAATTCATTTTCAGTATATAAGAAGACCCCTCTCCTCCTCCATGGTACCCTGAAATGGTACCTTGAAATTCACAAGGAAGAATGGTCCTTGCTCATCATAGTTATATAGGTAGTTTATCGCTTAAAACCCAGGAGCAAGGAAAAACATTATCACAGATTTAATGCATTTTCTCTATATAATCATTAGAGCCCCGCCCTAACACCATAACACCTGACCCTGGGGCCATAAAATTCACAATTTTGGAAGAGGTTTTTTTGCTCATCATAACCACAGTACCGACCATACCCAACCTGACACCAAAGCAGTCCACTGCTTTGGGACCGCTCTGGGACTGCTATAGAAAGCAGATCCAGCTGTCCATGGGACTGCTTTGTTCACTCATGTGTGACAAAGGTGCTGAGTGACACGATATATCCCCCTTGTGTATTCTGAATTCGCAGTAAATGTTCACTGTACATGTTATTTTGTTTACTTGCAACAGAGAGGAGTTTAAACTGTTAAAAAAGCAAGGATTTCTTAAAATGTTTTAATAAGTAGAGAGTGCATGTATATTATAATTAATTGATATTTTCAGGCACTGTATATTTACACAAATGAAGTTTAGAATAATTTTTGAAAAATAAACTTGTTAATAAGGAAGTCAGGAAAAGATTCTTATACCTTAAATATACTACATGAGAAAAAAAAATCAACATGTAAGCCTATTTTATTATTAAATGTAAAATGAAATACTCAAAATTTGCATTGGCACTTTATAAAAAATCATTACATTTACATATTAGATTTTTTAATTGAAAAAGCTACACCTTTTACAAGTACATGTGCCACGCTAAAAAGAATTAAAGAGAGTATTCCATGCAACCCTCAAATAAAACCTAACAATGTATTTTATGACTATAAAATAAAATTATGCCACCATTGTTCCATAACATAAACAATGTGAACAATTTATACAGGAATTTATAAATGAATTAGTCTTCAATTTCTGAACAAGTTATTAAAAGGGTACATTTACTTCAAAAATAAACTGTTGAAAATACCGGGAATTGTGATTTTTTTCTTTTTTGTTTTGCTTGTGTATACCTTGCCGATAATGTGTACAAATAAACTAGTATCAACACCTGCGGTTTCAATCGCCTTTGTGCAGAAAGTCAATGCATGTTTACTCAGGTGACCTAAAAATAATTAATATATAAACAGAAATGAAACACAATACTTATGGTTTTACACGGGGTCACGTGATCCCATCTATTGGTTTACTATCAAATCGAGCAAAACGAAAACCGTGGGAGAACACATGAATTAAATCTACATTATATGAAAGAGTGCGGAAATTGTTTTGATCAAAATACAAGCAATCTGTATCAAAGTAAATAAAGTGATCTGAACTTTGACTTGAAAATATTTAGTCTATTATCATAGTGTGGTAGTCTAGTCAGGAATCGCCGGATCTGCAGTTAATTAAAATTACATTTGGCTCGCTTATATTACAAAAGACAGGATCAGTTTTAGCCGTTCATTATAATAACAACCAGATGAAATTTCTCAGCCAATAGTAAATCAAAGAAAGGTTCATCAACTCAATCCACCTGCGCACACAAACAAGACTAATTTTTTTTCTCAAAAACATCGTTGAATTATTTAGAAACGTAGTTAAAATGCAAAGTTTTGATACATATAATTCATATATATTAATCCGCCTACATTAAAAACTGGTAATTTTTTTTTCAAATAATAGAATTTGTCCATATAAAATTTATAAAATCAAATCAATTTTAGAAAAATGGAGTAAAAGAAACTTAAAACAGATTGAAAAACATTACTTTAATCAAATCACTTATAACATCACAGCTAAACATTTTATTGATATATTTACCAACTCCTCAAACAGTATACTGAAAAACCTAAAAAAAAATATTTTTCTTTTTCTATTACATGTAATCAAATATTTTTTATATACTGTATTATTTTCAGATAAAGCAGAATGGAAATGTAACTATGATACAGGCAGGTGCTATAGCCTGAACAGCACAAAAGTGACTCAAGCAGAGGCCAAGGTAAATATTTTAAATAGTGGTATTTTCTTCGTTAGGTACCCTTCCTCTACAACATTAAAGAATCGGACATACTTTAAGACGCAGTTACAAATCAGGAATTACAAAAATTAAATTAAGTCGATAACGTATGTTTCATACCAAGTAGAGGTAGAAAAACAACACAATGTCTTTAGTTATGGCGGGGATATTTCTCCCGAGAATTTCGGCAATAATTACCGTAGTTGCAGAACTGTAGTTCTCCGAAAAAAGAGGCCCAGGGGTCAAAGCGCTCAACTGAGCACATCGGCTAGGAAAAAGCTCATATCAGTTCAGAGCTGAAAGTTTAATGTTTAATGAGGTTGGTGTGTGGGGGGGGGGCTTGTACTTTACCCCCCCCCCCAGTGTGTCATGATTTGAACAAACTAGAATCTACATTACCTGAGGATGATTCCATATATATATCATTGATCATGGCTTTGAAGTACTACAACTTTGGTCGGTCATTTTGGCCCCACCCTAACCCTAGGGGTCATGATTTGGCCAAATTTGATTCTACACTACGTAAAGATAATTTCACATGAGTTTCATCTTTCCTGTCTGAGTGGTTCTTGAGAAGAAGATTTTTAAAGATTTTTCCAATATATTCTTATATACAACTTTGGTCGTCCATTTTAGCCCCACACTAACCCTGGGGGTCGTGATTTGGTCAAATTTGATTCTACACTACCTGAGTATAATTTTACATGAGTTTCATATTTCCTGTCTCAATGGTTCTTGAGAACATTTTTAAAGATTTTTCCTATATATATTCCTATGTAAAACTTTTGATCGGCCATTTTGGCCCCACCCTACCCCCGGGAGTCATGATTTAAACAAACTTGAATCTACACGACCTGAGGATAATTCCACATGAGTTTTCATCTTTCCTGGCCCCATGGTTCTTGAGAAGATTTTTAAAGATTTTCCCTATATACTAGTTTTCCTATGTAAAAAACTTTGATCGGCCATATTGGCCCCACCCTAACCCCCGGGGATTATGATTTGAACAAATTTGAATCTACGCTACCTGAGGATAATTTCAAATGAGTTTCATTATTCATGTCTCAGATTTTTAAAGATTTTTCTTACATACATGTACTACTATGTAAAACTTTGAGCGGACATTTTGGCTCCACACTATCCCAGGGGATCATGATTTGAGCAAACTTGAACATACACTACCTGAGGATGATTCCACATGAGTTTCACCTTTCCTCGTCCAGTGGTTCTTTAGAAGATTTTAAAAGATTTTTCCTATATACTCCAATATAAAACTTTGATCGGCCAGTTTGGCCCCGCCCTACCCCCGGGAGTCATGATTTGAACAAACTTTAATCTACACTACCTGAAGATAATTCCACATGAGTTTTCATCTTTTCTGGCCCAGTGGTTCTTGAGAAGATTTTTTTAAAAGCCATGAATTTTCCTCTAATTCATAATTATCTCCCCTTGGAAAAGGGTGTGGCCCTTCATTGGAACAAACTTGAATCCCCTTAAACCCAAGGATACTTAGTAGCAAGTTTGGTTGAAATTGGCCCAGTGGTTCTTGAGAAGAAGATGAAAATGTGAAAAGTTTACAACGACGACAAACAACGGACAAATTTTGATCAGAAAAGCTCACTTGAGCCTTTGGCTCAGGTGAGGTATAAAAATATATTGACAGACCGGTTTGCCAATATATTTTTTTTTCGGAGAGATACAGTTCTGCAGTTATAATTACAGGTACACTTCATCTGCGTCTAAAACTAAACAAAAGGCCTTTTATTTAGCATTTAAAGAATGAAATTTAAGGACGTTCGATCCTTAGCTTTTGAGTGGATTTTGGTCATGTCCTGTATTTATAAAATTCTGCATCATTTTAAAGTTCTAACATTTAATCTGAATTCTACAATGCAAATTGAACTATATTCAATGAAAAAACCGCGATTAAATTCTATTCAAGTAGAGTTAAACTAGGGAATACATTTTGTGGCGGAAGGTTTTTAGACAAAAATGATCAGTTTTTCCCTTTTGAACTATAACAGTACTGTTTATTTTGGATTCCTATTTTTACATGCTGGTTGCACACAAAGCTGTTTTTTGCAATGAAATGTGTTATGCTGGTTCTGAAATATCTATTAAATTATTTCTATTCCTTATGAATTCTACCAACAAAGTGTGATAAGTATAGTATATATATTCTGAAAATGCTGGGAAAAATTTAGCTAATTTTAACGTAAAGTTGACACATTTTTAGTAATATCTGAAAATTTACATCATATACCCCCACTTTTGATGTTCTTTTTTTAAATATTCAAGATATATTTGAACTATTTGCTTAAAATCAGAAAAAGTTTAAGACTTTAAAATAATTTTCTTGCATATTAAATTTTCAATGCCAGAAAAATCACATTTTTTTAGTGCAGAAAGGTCAAATAATTGATTATGCGAAGCAATTTGAAATCTTTTCTCAGTCACAATTTTAAAGCCTTTTTTTAAACAGACTTAGAGTTTATTTTGTTTCGTGCTTTAATTTGATAAAAAAATATTGCAGGTAAAATGTCGAAGATGTAATTTTTAATTAAGACACAAGTTTCAGTGCAAAAAGGTCATATTAAATATACTGTTGCGCCAAAAGAAGCATATTGACCCCCATTTTTTGATTTGAATTTTAATTAAGCTATGTATGTAGAAACTAAAAATATATTTGGCAAAAAAAGTTTAAGACTTTAAATGTCAGGATCGAACGTCGTTAAAACAAGCTTAGACGAATTAAGGGGACGAAGGATGTATTGTCACGTGACTCAGTTTAATATACGACTCTGATAAAAAAAAAAATGCACAAAACCAGATTGAAACCACAGTATTTGTAAAAGAAAATGACTGTTTGTTTGAGTTCATCATTTTGTATAAAAGATATCTAAAAACATTCAAACTTTCTTGCAAATATGTTCAAATTACGGAATTGATTGATCCACTCTTCTGTTTCTCTACACTACGCGTCCAACGAGTCGCTGACGTCATAGTGGATCTTAGTACAGTACGTACGATTATATACAAGGTAAAACACGGGTAGTATAATATCAAAAAACGGGTCATGATCAGTACATGCTGGGATATTTTATGAATTACAGAACACAAAAAAATATTTTTACATGGTTGTTGATGGAAATATTTTGTAGTTATGTCTTACTTAGCTTATTTCGCAAATGTGTGACGTCAGAAATGTAAACATGACACGTTTTTCTCATGCTCATGTCTTGTTTAACTATGCCCTGTGCAATATTGAGCTCAGCTTCACCAATCGATATTTTTGCAGTTAATAACATGACGAACTTGCATTTCGACGTAATTTTTCAAATATTGAATGATTCACCACTTGTACTAGGCTTGCGCGTCATAAGGTCAATCTGGGGTCAGGGGTAAAACAACCAGCGCTGCAGTGTAAACAATGCTAGACCGAGAGTATGTGAATCCCTGGTATTAGACTCGATTAGATAATTTAGGCTTAATTATTTAATTTAGATAAATTGATTATTATACTAATTACTTATTTGAGGAAGAAAATAATAAATCATCAGGGTTTTAAGACAGGAAACCTCGAAGTATATCCCGTTTCGAATTTGCTCAATGTTCTATTTTCTACGTGCAAGAGGTTTATTATGTCAGTTCAGGTTGTATTTTCTTGCAAGGAGATAGATGATATATTCAATACAAGTTCAACAGTTGCGTGTATTAAAATTTTCAATGTTTACTAAGACTTAAGATGCTACTGAGTACTCCAAAGCTGTGCTCAACCAGGGTTTTTTTTCTGTATCAGCTGGGTCATTTGAACTTATCAGCGTTTTGTCAGTTCTTTAATTTAACTGACTTTACATCACACTGCTGCTGTTAATTTGCACAAAGGACTGAATGTAATCAATGGTTTGAATTGAATCAGCAGAGGAAAGTACAGTATGCTTACATTGGTCTATAACTGTGTGCTGTTAAAAAATTATCAACATGTACAGTAGGTACTTTTAATTACCTATGCTTTAATTGTACATGTATAAATACAGTGAAACCTGTCTAATCCCACATGCATTGGGAGATGAATTTTGTGTCGGAATAGAAAGGATATCGGATTGAAAGTGTAAAATAACATTAAAGTTAGTACAAGAGGCCCATGGGCACATCGCTCACCTGAGCACTGTGGCTAGGAAAAAGTAGAAATTGGTTTATTATTGAAAAGTTTAAATCCAAAAGTAGTCCATGACCAATCATGGCTTTGCTATTCTTGAGAAATTGATTTTTAAAAGATTTTCCTATATATGTCTAAGTAAAACTTTCGTCGGCCATTGTGGCCCAGCCCTACACTCGGGGGTCATGATTTGAACAAACTTAAATCTACACTACCTGAGGATGCTTCCATATAAGTATGATCAATTATGGCTTTGTTATTCTTAAGAAGAAGATTTTTAAAGAATTTTCCTATATATTTCTATTTAAAACTTTGGTCAGCCATTGTGGCCCGCCTTACCACCGGGGGTCATGATTTGAACAAACTTGAATCTACACTACCTGAGGATGCTTCCATATAAATATGATCAATTATGGCTTTGCTATTCTTGAGAAGAAGATTTTTAAAGAATTTTCCTATATATATCTATGTAAAACGTTGGTCGGCCATTTTGGCCCCGCCCTACCCCCGGGGGTCATGATTTGAACAAATCTGAATCTACACTACCTGCGGATGTTTCCCCATAAGTTTCATCTTTCATGGAACAGTGGTTCTTGAGAAGATTTTTAAAAAATATACTACCAAATTTTCATTAATTCCCAATTATCTCCCCTTGAATGAGGGCGTGGCCCTTCATTTGAACAAATTTGAATCCCCTTCACCCATGGTTGCTTTGTGGCAAGTTTGGTTGAAATTGGCCCAGTGGTTCTTGAGAAGAAGTCGAAAATGTGAAAAGTTTACAGACAGACAGACAGACAGACCGACGCCGGACAAAATGTGATCAGAAAAGCTCATTTGAGCCTTCGGCTCAGGTGAGCTAAAAATGGGAAGAAATGTTAGGTCGGAATTTACAGTGTGATTGATTTCACAGGTGTCGGATTAGACAGTTTTCAATGTATATGCATTATGTATTATGCATTTCTAAGAGATTTACAGTAGGCCCCTATGCAGTATGTTATTATCAATTTCAGTTAAGTCTCCATATCAGTGAAATATTCTGGAGAGGGTAGTTGCAGTATACAATCAATCAATCAATTTCAGTTAAGTGTACAGTTTTGCATTACGTCACATTCTATGATAACAGCTGCACTCAAGGTAAATAGTACATGCCTCCTAGCCGTAAGCTTTACGACTGTAACCCTAATCCCTGATCGGTTGCTCTTCCAGCAGACTATTTCCGTGTCAATATTGATAATATGAGTTGACCAGTCACACAGCAGGGCGTGTATGGCACACCAAATTCACAAAAATGAGCTAATCATAGTTTCACAATCGATAAACTAGGTTTATCGGTTGTAAACTATAGTTACGGACTGTAAACTATAGTTAACAACGTTAATCTATATTTTACATTTGTAAACCATAGTTAACGCGATAATCTATGTTTCACAACCGTAAACTATACTTAACACCGAAAACAATCATTTGCGATTACAAAACATTATTACAGACAGAACTTAGATTAGCATTCGTAAACTATTTTTAACAACCGTTATATATAGTTTTGCAGATGAACCGTAAACTGTAGTTTACAATTCGTTAACTATAGTTTACAATTCGTTAACTATAGTTTTCATCTGCAAAACTATAGTTAACGAATTGTTAACTACAGTTTACGGTTTGTAAACTATAGTTTACAGTCAATAAACCTAGTTTATCAACTGTGAAACTATGCTTAGCTCATTTTTGTGAATTTGGCGTGCCATAGGCGTGAATTAGTTACGCTGGATGCATCTGTCAAAAAAGATTGTGACGTAATGCAAAACTGCACACTTAACTGAAATTAATAATAAATGTGGCTATGATTATGATCAACAGAGGGGGATGAAAATTCCAACTTTCTGTGCGAGTGTAATTGTGGATTTAACAATGAATCAGATGAAGAAAACTTCAAAAGTTTTATAGTGAAACTTTTATACCTCACATTGGTTTAGAGCAACTAGTATTGTAAAAATAAATTTTTGGACATATAACGATGTTTATCTTGACAAAAGATTAAAGATTTAAAGTCAGACATCCACTAAAAGTTTCAGAAAATCAATTGTTTAGGGGTCCACGCTGTTATTTTTTTCTCATGAAGTTTTGAAATATGATTATCTCCCCAAAACTTATTTAAAGATTTAATACAAAAAAATGTTTAATCAATTGGATTGAATGGATTCACTACAGAACACATGAAAAAGTTATGGACTTTATCATGTCCACTGATGTATTGTAGAACCATATTACAAGAGGTGTTATGGTTCTACAATACAATAAAGAACATGAATTGATAAAGTCCAAAATATTTTCAAATCCTATTGTGAATCATTGATTCAATCCAATTGTAAACAAAAAATATCACATGGAAAAAATCAGTGTCATAGATTTAAAGCAAGTTTAAATAATAAAAATGCAATTCATTCATTTTCATAAATTTAAGTATTTAATTTAAATATTAATCAAATCAATATACCGTGACATCAAAGTTCTCTGTGAAATTGTCACATTTCAAAAAAAAAAAAAAAAAAAAATACCGGTAAACAACCTTGAACATAATAATTATCCCTTCAATATACATGTGATGTAATACTTGTAGTCATGTTTATAAAAAAGAAACAGGTAATAGTATTTTTCACATTATTAGCACTTGATGATGTGTATGTCATTGTGTATTTTGCATAACTTTTCAACTCCCAATTTTTTTGGTTCAAGACAATATAACTATTGGTCTTTTTTGTTATTTATAATGAAAGATAACAATATTTTACTCATCTCATCTGGATATACATATACTATAAAACATGCTTATAACAAAGAACTACAAATGCCAGGGACAGACAATTTTGCCTTGTTTTAACCATAATTTTTTTTTATATATCCGTTAGTAAAATAAGTTTTATATTTTTAAGACGGAGAATGAAAATCACTTCACTATCAGCTTCAATTCATTATTCCTCTCGCAGAATGAATTTTCCAGTAATGCCAGGCTTTTTCTTCACATCTTAGCCATCCAGATTAAATGTTTGGACTTATGTTGTTCTTTCATCATGTAAATACTGCATGGATGAAGCTTTTTGTTGTAGATATATAAAAAATGCATTGAAAACCTCAAGGTCCAAGTCCGTACAAAAATTGAACAACTAATTATTTTTTGGTACCATTTCATGGTATAATTTAGCATGTTTTTGAACAGCACAGAAATTTGGGTCTTTAAAGTGAAATCACCAAAAACATGGACCCTCCTCTCCAATCTCCCATGCAGAGTTGTCGTTCGTTCCTCTCTCAGACACTCTCCTTTGGAATGTATGAGCTGATGGAAGATAGTGCCTCTTTTCAACAGAAAGTGTTTTCAAATAATCAGGGCCATTGTTCTCTGGTGCCTATTAAATTAATTAAGTAAGTAATCAGTAATTAATCTTGCACGCAATCCACAGCATATTTAAAAAATATTTGCTTAAAGATAGTTTATGAGTAAACAAACTTTTACAGATATATATAATATTGCAATTGGTGTATATATATATATATATATATATATATATATATATATATATATATATATATATATATATATATATATATATATATATATATATAAAATAAAATAAAAAGGCAACACTTGTTAAAACGTAAGCACTTTCATTGTTTTCTTCAGACGTTTTAAACAATTTAAACTTTTGACGTAATAACGTTATCTGGTGGTAACGTCAAAAACAATACAATGACGTCACAATACTGAAAGAGGAAACTTTTACATGAGTTAAAAGAAAATAAGCATATTGTTTGCATACAAATGTCAGTGTTTTACAAAAATATAAAAATGTCTTAAGTGAACTATTTAGTGATGGTTTTAACAGTTTTATAAAGTATTTCTCTTTTTCTCGTCATTGCACCACATTGTCTGTATAAAGTTGGTAAAACGGAAAAACTGAAAATTGTCCCCGGCCACAAATATCAATATGTCCGCTTAAATTTATTTTACGGTATTCAGGTTGGTTAATGTGCTGTTTGTGTATGCAGATACGTGTACGTAGTGTGGTTCCAGTTTCCCCAATATAGAGTTGTCCACATCCTGCACATGTAATACAATAAATAACGTTTTTAGACTCGCATGTCATGTCTGCCTTTACGGTAAAGTCTATATCTGTGCGCCTCATTTAACTGTGATTATTATTACGTCACAATCATTATGTTTAACGTTGCCTACATAACGTCACGAGAATGACGTCATAATGTAACTTGTTTACAATTTCAAATCTACTGATGAGCCCGCATGGGGCGAAAGCGCTTTAGATAAAAGTTTGAGTTTATCATTTGAATTTGGATTTTATTTTATCCCTATACCAAGGAAAAATAATTTTTTGAATATATATATATATATATATATACTTAGATTTAGTCTGTTATTTCAAACAAATTTGAATATTAATAGAAACATGTACATATATATATATATATATATATATATATAGAAAGCACAAAGAAATTCACTTTTACATGGATACCCACTTCCGCCCCAGCCTGGGGTTGAACTCTCGACCTTCGGAATCTGTCTCCTAGCAGTGGAGGGACAGCGCGCTAGACCGCTCGGCTATCTAGGCAAGTCAAAAACCTTGCTTTCGATGCCGATGGAATTCTCCCGACGCTGCCCTACACTACACGGTCATTGAGAATAGAAGTGAGATACAGTTATTTGGACATTAGTTTTAACAGAGGATTGTTACCAATACATGTTGTAATGAAATTAATTATTATTTATAAAGCACGTTTTACAACAACTCTTAAACTAACATAACTGCCCTAAGTGAAGAAATATCAATATAGAAAGCACAAAGAAATTCACTCTTACATGGATACCCACTTCCGCCCCAGCCCGGGGTTGAACTCTCGACCTTCGGAATCTGTCTCCTAGCAGTGCAGGAACAGCGCGCTAGACCGCTCGGCTATCTAAGCAAGTCAAAAAACTAATGTCCAAATAACTGTATCTCACTTCTATTCTCAATGACCGTGTAGTGTAGGGCAGCGCCGCGAGAATTCCATCGGCATTGAAAACAAGTTTTTTGACTTGCCTAGATCATAAAATTTCTTGCCGCAGTAATTTTGACCCACAATGCATCGCTTCGTACACAAACGGTATAATAAAAATACACAAGGTAAGACTTCGAGACAGATTTCCAAGGTAATAACAGTGTTACCTATTATAATTTAGCAAACACTCTGCCTGGGAGATGTTTTTCTGTTAGAGAGGATGCATGTTCTAAGTTTTAAGAACTTGTGTCCGATTCTTTTGTTGTAACAACTAAACAATAAAATATTTTCAAACCAAGCCAAGCGGTAATTTGAAATAAAAATGTCCCCCTGACATCTGACATGTTAGTAAGTACACGAGCACCTAATTCCATGCTTGCAGACAATCACGTGTTTAACATGGAAAAGCCAACGATTCATGTGACCATGACATGCTGTAGTTCATACTGAGGAGACAAGTAAAAAAAAATAATGTACATGTGCGTAAAACATAAATACATTGTTTCATTTCTGACAATACCCTATCATTTTACTGGCCTTATCAACAGGTATACATTTGTTCTAAAAACCACAGCTGTTATATTTTATTTCACTCTCGATTTATACATTGAGCAGAGTAATGTACAGATCGAGTAAAAGATGGAAAATATTTAACACGTTTAAGTTCACTGACACATCTACAAATAGCATTTTAAAAGTAATAGATGAATTGAAGTATAAAGTATCGCACATGCATTTTCATATAAGTTGTATATCCTGTTTATTATAATATCACATAAAACAGACCAAAATTACTAACGGTATTATTCAATGACTGGGGGGGGGGGGGGGCACTGCACGATTGACGCGAGTCTAGTCGCACAAAGTATATATCATGCGCTGCCTAATAGAACTTAAAGTTAAATGATATACAAAAAGACAAAGAAAAACTTTTTTATACATCTTTGATTATGTTTATTATATATATGAATACTTAACATGACATCTAACATTTATTATACGTTGTCCGTGAATTTCTACTCACCGACAATATTGTCGGTGAATTGTCCATTCGGCGAATTTCACTTTTGTCGGTGGCCTGTCTTTCGGTGAGTTGTCTGGCACCGGTTTAATGCACAAAGACAGTTCTTTTGCAAAGAAAATTAACGTTACACATATCAATGTTAAACAGTCGAAAAGAATTAGTGAATTATGTATGTTCACGCCCACAGGCCGACTTTAATACATGTAGAGCCTTCGGGTTATCAAACTGTTTTTTTTATATTTACAGGCTTATTTGGCGGATGCTTAAAAAAATCATCTCAATCTTTATTATGCCTAATTGTCATGGGAAAAGCTTTCATATTAATGAGAGTTCAAATGTAAATTCTTCAATTAATTAATTATGTATAATGCTGATAATCTATAAATTTATACAAAGCAATTTACTTACACATAGTGTTAAGGAGGGGGTTGGGGGTATTTTCCTGATAATGTATTAGATATTTAGAGATAGAAATTAATAAACTGGAAACCATTTTCTTAACTCTCTTGAAGGCAGTAAATTTTGCATGATTGTACGGTATTGCGATGTACATTATCTATGTATTTCTCTCCACATGTAGCTCATCAATAACTTAATCCTTTTCTATGAGTGACGGTGTACATTATTTATTGATCTTGACTTAGATAGATTTTTGTGGCTTTGACATAAAATCACAAAATACTATGAATACTGTACCACCATGAAAACATTACACATATAGTTTATCGAATTCATTAATATAGATATATTTTATAGAAATTGAACTTCGGGGTTGAAGTACATAAAAAAAAAGATGTCAAGATATTCTTTAACAGGGGAGGGGGTACATTATATAGGAAGTTATATAATCCGTGGGTGGAAAACTTGACGAGTTCTTTTTGTGTATCAAATTAAGATATTCTTGTTAATATGTTTCGAAAAATTTTAATGTAAAATTCAATCCAAACAGTAACGAAGATTACCTTAATCAGTATGATAATAAAATTTATTTAGTTGAGAAAAAATCGCACACAGATAGTGAATTCAATCATATTCTTCATGTACTTTAGACATAATTCAAATAATGCTTGGAAATGTTAGATACGCCAGGACCTGATATTATTACAATGTAATATAACCTCAGTTCTTTTTTTTTTTATAGTAGAAAAACCAGAAATAATTTTCATTAGATACAGATAAAAATTGCTTTTAAAAATTAATTTTAAAGGGTAAAGAAATTTCCCGTTAAGTCAGTATTGCCCGCAAAAAAAAAAGAAAGAAAAGAAAACAAAAATTACCTCATTCAACATGTAACTTTCATCAGTATTTATCTCAAGTTATAAAATGTTTTAATCAGTTTTTTTATAATGAAAACCAGCAATCTTTTTGTACGGATGTTACGTCAGTGGTGTGTATACACAGTGAAACACAGCCAATTGTCACCCCTGGGCTGAAAAACCTCCCAAATCACATAAAATATACAAAAAATACACAAACACAGTCTCCACTTGTGACACGTGCGGACAGGTGTCCGTGACTACGAGGATCATCGTAAAGATTGAAACCTACCTGATTAATTTGCAATGATTTTAATTTTTGTTTCTAAAAATAAACTTCTCGCTATCAATTTCTATTTAATTTCATTGTAAGATTTTGCCGAAAGTAGATTATTAAAAGTTTTAGTTAATTTAATTTAACTTTACTTTGCAGAATACACAGAATTCCACTGGCTGAAAAATTAAGTTCATGGGGAATTTATGTCAAATCTTTTGATATCTTTTCAAAATGTCCATTGTCAAGAAAATGCTTTCAAACCAGTTAAAAGATATGTCTCTATAGCAGACACAATACAGTATTTCATAAGAAAACTATACATTGTTCTGATGTCACGATCCAAATGTCTGCTGGAAAAGCTGCTGGCTTTTTCACCCAATATCAAATATATGTGGTAAGTTATTATAGCAAAATATTAGATAAATGTTTTGTACCAGCTTAGCTTATAAAAGGACTTGAAAACTCTACTCCTATTTTTCCAGAAGATGAAATTACCAGTAAAAATAGGAGAAAATTGGAAAATTAAGGATTTTTGAATACTCTTGCAATTGACTGCGAGATACATTTTTAACACTTAAAAATGAGATGAATTTAAATTTTGTTATCAATTCCAATTCAAATAAGGTCGAGACACACCATATTTTTAAAAATAGATGAGCATATTAAGTAGTTTTCAATTCATGCCTGGGTAATCTTTACAAAGAAATCGTGTCTAGTATATATAATAATAATTCTAATTTCTATATAAATAATAGACCTAGTGTAGCAATATCTATTGTTACTGACAATAAATACAAACATGACATTTCTTGCATTGATTATTTAACTTGAGAAAATGAAAAAAATAATAAATTTAAAGATAAACATTACAATTATATAATAAGTACTTGAATATTAAATAGGGTTGGTGGTTCCGTAAATCAAATACTATAAGGAAAATATAGTTATGTACAAAAAACAATTATTTGTCTACCCACTGGTAATATTATTTTATTAAGTCACCTGAGTCACTCAGGTGACCTATTGCTATCTGTTTTCGTCCGTCGTCGTCCGTCGTGCGTCGTTCGTCGTCAATCGTCGTAAACTTTTGAACATTTTCAGCTTATTCTCTGAAACCAATGAACCAATTTCAACCAAATTTGGCACAAAACATCTATGGGTGAAGGAGAACAAAAGTTGTGAATTTCATGATCCCTGCCCCCCTGGGGCCTGGGGGGTGGGGCCAAAAACCACTTAAATTAATTCAATCTTTAAAAATCTTCTTCTTTACTCCTGGACATCAAGCAGGCAAACTGTTTGTATGATTGTAATCAGCATTGAGTCCTCTACCAAAATTGTGAAATTCATGGCCCTGGGGTCAGGGGTTCTTGTGCTAGGGCGGGGCAAAATAAGTATATAGTGAAAATGCATCATTTCTTTGAAAATCTTCTTCTCTGCTCCTGGGTATTAAATAAATTAACTAGGTACATAGTTATGATTAGCAAGAGTGCCTCTTTCAAAATTGTGAATTTTATGGCCCCAGGGTCAGGGGTTCTTGTGTTAGGGTGGGGCTCTATTGATTATATAGTGAAAATACACGAATTCTTTGAAAGTCTTCTTCTCTGCTCCCAGGTATGAAATAAATTAACTAAGTGCATAGTTATGATGAGCAAGAGTGCCTCTTTCAATATTGTGAATTTATGGCCCCAGGGTCAGGGGTTCTGGTGTTGGGGGCTCTATTGATTAAATAGTGAAAATGCATTTTTTCTTTGAAAATCTTCTTCTCTGCTCCTGGGTATTACATTAACTAACTAAGTACATAGATATGATGAGCAAGAGTGCCTCTACTAAAATTGTGAATTTTATGGCCCCAGGGTCAGGGGTTCTGGTGTTAGGGTGGGGCTCTTTTGATTATATAGTGAAAATACACAAATTCTTTGAAAATCTTCTTCTCTGCTCGTAGGTATTATATAAACTAACTAAGTACATAGATATGATGAGCGAGAGTGCCTCTTCTAAAATTGTGAATTTTATGGCCCCAGGGTCAGGGGTTCTGGTGTTAGGACGGGGCTCTTTTGATTATATAGTGAAAATGCATTAATTCTTTGAAAATCTTCTTCTCTGCTCCAAAGTATTAAATAAAGTAACTAAGTACATAGTTATGATGAACAAGAATGCCTTTTCAAAAATTGTGAATTTTATGGTCCCAGGGTCAGGGGTTCTGGTGTTAGGGTGGGGCTGTTTTGATTATATAGTGAAAATACACGGATTCTTTGAAAATCTTCTTCTCTGCTCCAAAGTATTAAATAAAGTAACTAAGTACATAGTTATGATGAACAAGAATGCCTCTACCAAAATTGTGAATTTATGGCCCCAGAGTCAGGGGTTCTGATGTTAGGGCGGGGTTCTTTTGATTAAATATTGAAAAAACATTAAATCTTTGAATATTCCTTCTCTGCTACTGGGTATTAAGCATATGAACTACCTATTTAGCTATGAGCAAGGGCCCTAATCTTCCAGAATTGTGAATTTCAAGGCCCACGGACAGTAGTACCATAGAGGGGGGGGGGCTGTACTTATATACTTATATACTCAATCACTTGAAAGTTGTTGCATAATGCTCAGGTGACCTATAAGGCCCATGGGCCTCTTGTTGTCATATTATTGTGTTTGGAACACCTCAGTGCCTCTCAGTATGTCCTCAGTAGCCTCAGTAAAAACCTCAGTAGCACAACTTAATGCACATTGAAAACCTCAGTGTCCCGTGGGGATCCGGGTTAGAATAGGTACTCAGTACCCCATTGCTTGTCGTAAAAGGCGACTAAATGGGGCGGTCCTTCGGATGAAACCGTATAAACCGAGGCCCCGTGTCACAGCAGGTGTGGCACGATAAAGATCCCTCCCTGCTCAAAGGCCGTAAGTGCCGAGCATAGGCCTAAATTTGCAGCCCTTTGCAATGGTGACGTCTCCATATCAGTGAAATATTCTGAAGAGGGACGTTAAACAGTATACAATCAATCAATCAATAAAACCTCAGAGCAACTCAGTACTTCCTCATATTCTCAATAGTAGCCTCAGTACCACTCAGGTTTTTCTCAGTACAACTCAGTACTTCCTCAGGGTTTTGTTGGATTCTCAGGTTTTTTTTAATACAGTAGCATTTGGAGCTGAAATATTATTTCCATATATTTAATGTTTATGATACAAGTGATAGAATGCTTTGTCATCCGCAGATGATCAGTATATGTTTCCTTTGTGTTTATTTCAGATTGTATATCGCTTTAGAACTCATGTTACATATTTTGGAATTATTATAGGAGTCATGTTACACACATAATTCCTACCTAGTGGAAATCAACGACTTGGATGAAAACACCTGGATTACAGAAAACAGTCTTAAAGATGTTTGTAAGTGTTTTACGTAAAATCATGAACTTCGAGAGATCAAAGTTCGAACCATCAAGAGTAACCTGTATACTAGTATCTCACATCAAATTTTATATTGGTCATAGCTTCAAACCTTGATAAATATCACTTAATGTTTAGCGAATGAAATTTAAAAATTAGCGTTCGCCATACGTTTGCTTGCGTACTGACTACTTTCAGTGTATTGTTTGAAGCTTTTTTTATTATCAATAGAATATTAAATTTAGAATTTGCTAGTTTTGACTAAACTAATGTTTCCTGTTTTAATACAAATTGACAAATATGTACATTTAAACGATATACTTTGCTTCAAATAAATTATGTGACCGGTCTCGAGGGGATACTCACTTTTCCATGGCGCCTAATCCCATCTTGTTTTGGAGATCCGAGTTTGCTCCGCTACTATTTTTTTTATTGTTCAATTGTTTTTTGAGCTGAAAATTTTTTCGTTTTCTCCACATATATCTGACATTATCTTTTTTTCTGCATCAAGTCTGCACAGATCCTTACGATTGTACCTCGTGGATTGGGGGTAATGATAAGGAAAAAGAAGGTGTGTTTGTTTGGGAACACTCGAAAACGGCCATTGGATTCACGAACTGGGGCGGTATGAACCCGGACAATTACGTTGTACCACACAAAGCATTGGATTGTATCGATATGGCTTACAACGGAAAGTGGAACGACCGACCTTGTAATTTCTTGAATGTCTTTCTGTGCGAAAGAGACATCCTGTAAGACAAAAATGTCTTTTTTGTACATGTAAAGTCCTATCAACAGCAGAGACTTGAATTTGAGAAGCTTGAGTGAACAAGAGGCTTATCTAGACATTTCAAATTTTTACAATGTACATTGTTGGACGTGATGGGTACATGTATACAATGTATGATCAGTTTTTTTAAAATCAAACGTCCTTTCAACATTTTCTTGCTATGTGAAGTTCGTCGATGTCGGATGGGAAGGATTCTCGCTTTGCATGCGAAAGTTCCCGGTTCGAGTCCAGTTTGAATCTTTTTAAATTTATTTTCAAAATCAATTACTTATGCTAAGTTCCCACTGTCTTGCGGTCAGTTACGCACGTCACGACTGATCAATCGTAGTTGATCGCAGAGTATTTATTGAATTTTAGGCCAAGGTACATAGAGATGCGCATAGGAGCGCTTTCATAAGTTTCGTTATGCTTTTATGCGCTATGTTCGCAATGGATAAATTTCACGTGACGAGATCTCTGACGATCAGACTATCGTTCAGATATGATGAATTACGTTCCAATAGGATTATAAAGATTTAGTTGATAAAAGGACCTCGATCTGTCACGAATATCACGATCCGAGTTCTCGATTAGAAACGATCTTCTACGTTTTAATACATACCCTTGCGATATATTACGTTCATCGCGCATTCTTGCGCTAATGTGCGACAGAATAACACGTTCATTGCAATGTCTTTGACGATCAGGAGCAAGATAGAACACGCTTTGAGCAACGATTGTACCCCGACATACGTATAAAAATCTGGCTATACTGAGTCCATTATATTTTTATCTATTGAAATGTAAACATACAATGAATAATAATGGAAGAAGTTGAGGTTGATGACAACGTCATGAACGTAGTGTTTGTAGTGTAACTATGTTTATTTTGTATTGCTGTCGAAGTAGAATAAAAGCAGCAGTATAAGTGTTTTCTTATTTTATCAAGTTCAAGTTCAGATGGAGATAGGATCTCCCTCCTCTTTCCTTTTTCGTGCTTATTTTAAATGGCATCTTTAAAATATTTTTCCTAAACTCAGAAATCTTTTTTCAATAGGGGAAAGAAACGCGTTTAATTTCCCCGTTATTTTTGCAAGGTTATGTACTCGTAATATAGCGTGAACATCCGCAACAAAGCGTTAACACTCGTGTCTAATGGTATTTACTCTCATATGTCCGTATCAACTCGTATCTGAGCGGAAAAATACTCTGTCAGCACGTGAGCAGTAGGACCACGCAGAGCGTCACAGATAGTGACAGGACGTGAGACATCGCAACGAATCGCTAATCATCGGGATGTTTGTCCTTTCCGAGATCGATCCCGATAATCACGATATGAAAGCCAGATTAGACGCACTTATTTTCGATGCAGCTAAGATTAGTTACAATGTAATGCGATTTGATGCGATGATAACGATTAAAATCTAATCGTGTTAATCGTAGAAAAATTTTTGACAATCAAAAAAATTTCACGATCAATACGATAGCCATGAGTGAACACAAGA